>NC_135773.1:3877533-3998970 GCF_028453695.1 Augochlora pura | reverse complement strand
CCCCCCCCCCCCCCCCCCCGCGAGAGTTCGGCGGTGTTCGAAAATAAATGTACCCGGCGTAGGGCGGGACAAAGGTATGACCATTCAGCCGAGGGATAATGGAAGGTGATGGGAAAACTGAGTGAAGGGTTTTACCGGGGCGCTTAACAGCAAGTTACACGCGAAGAGATTATAGTGTGTTAATAGTTCCAGTGGCTGAAGCGCCCAGGGTAGCCTTGTAACATCGATATACTGCGTCGCGCGGAGACAGAGTGGCCACTCGACGCCTATGCATGCGCGTCGATCTACAACGGGTTTTTTTTTTTTTAAATATTGCCGGCGTTTTAACAAGACTGCGATATTTGCAAGTACTGTGCGAACTGGATGCGCGATTCGGAATGGCACACGTACCTTTCAGGAAATAAGTATATGATAGAGAATGTCTCTTGTAATCAGAATGAAATATTTGTAATTTTGTATTAACCCTTTTTATAGAATTACGTTGTATTAATACTGTAAGGTAATCGTGTAAAATATAAATAGAAATAGGGTGTCAGTTATTTATTTATTCTTAGAAAATTTCACGACAGTATAGTGATTTTTATTTCAAGTCGACATCGTTTTGATATATTATGATAAAGTATATATGTACGGATATATAATATTGGCATATATTAGTAGGAAAAATTAGGGAAGGTTTCGGAAAAAGTATAGAAAGCTTATATTTTTCCTTAATGCATTTTGTGAAATGGAAAACATTTTTATGTACAATAGAAATTAATAGATATTTTCTTATAATTTTAAGATATAGATAATATGTCTTTGGAGTCTTTTATAATTATATTTAGCAATTTCTGTCAATGTATTTTAAAAAATTCTTCCTCTGGATACCTAAGTTCTTAACAATTTTTACTTTACCAAACGCTTACTAATCCTTACAGACCCTAACGTTTCAGTTAACTCATCCTTGAACCCCTCGGGGGTTAAAACCTAACGTCGCATAATCGTCCAAGGGCTGCGATTCATTTAATCTAAACTATATTGAGCTTTGGGAGAGGGCCATCTTCTCTTTATACGTTCAGACGAGCTCCCCCGAGCGGGTCCCACATACAGAATCCCATGTACACCGTTGACCAACGTGTTTAATACATTCTATGTAGCGGGGTAGCGCCGTAACCCCCCCCCCCCCCCTCCTGGTAGTCGTCGGCGCGTCGGGCGGCCCTCGTCTAGGATGACGCGGGCTCCGTCGGGCAAAAAGGGGTGGTGGCATGCTCTCGCAGAATCCAATTTTCCAAGATTCTCAGCGCCTTAACCGAGGCGCCCGCTATTATCTCTAAAGCGCACTTGTTCCGTAATGGTCTCGGCTGGGTTAGGACACGGCCGCTTAGTAAACACGCCCATTTCAGAGTCGTAAATTGTCGGCGTAAACTGGGAAGAGGACATCTAGATCAGCCCGAAATATTGCGGATATTCTTCTTCCTTGAGCAACGGGTTTTTACGTAACATCGGGAACCGTAACTGCGCAGCGATTTTTTCCTTATCTCGTTCCACACGACTTTGTCGCGCCGTCCCCCTCCCCGTGGAAGATGAAGGCCCCGGGAGGGCGATGATTAGTCTGCCGAGGCGTTTTTTTTTCACGCGGAGATCGCCATCTTCTCTTTTGTAAGACAGCGACACGATAACTTCCAATAATCCTGAGCGAAGGTCATTATATAGGTCGAAATGTTAGAGAATACTTTGAACAGTTGCTTAAATTAATTAATAGTAGAAAAATTGGTCTCGGAATGGTGGGCTTTTTATTTTGTAATCAGTGAAATTGTAAAATTACTATCTTGTACGAAATAATCGCTGAAAATAACTTCAGTCTATTTAATTCATACCATTTATTATTTTAAATATATCCCAGACTTGCACAATATAATTTTAAGGAAAATAACATCGCCCATGCTCAGAAAGGAACATAATGATTCGTAAAAATCTCCAACCTGCCCGATGCAACTACACTGAATCCGATCCATAAATTCCATGCCGGTACAAGAAAATAAGAATCAATCAGATGCTAAAGAAATGAAATGGAACGCCATGAAAAATCGAGCACGCTTCGATTCGTTACACTCCTTAGTATCTCGGGCAGCAGGCAGAAGTTTGGTGGTACTACGAACGCAACTCTGGGTTCCCTGCTGTTTGCTTAACGAACCGAGCAATAACATTGCCGAAGTTCGGGAAAAATATACAAAAGTTGTCACAAATATTGGTGTTTCTTGTTCTTCGGTATCGCACGAAGAGCAGCCCAGTTAAATTGACTGCCGCGCCAACGTGAACGCTACCCTTAATCAAGAAAATAAGATTCTCTTGGAGTTTTGCTTGCGAAAGTTCCGCGAGAAGTTCGATTCGGCGCGCGCGTCCCCGATGCATAGGAAGAGCCCGGTTTCAGGAAACTTAAAAATATTGCCACGAATACGGAATGGCTTGTCAATTTATCTAAAACTGGGGGTAACATTCATTTATTTCTTGTGAGACTGTGGATTTCATGCAGTTAGGGCAGAAAAGTTAGGCGTAGTTTGACCTCTTCAGAGATGAATTTTTATTGTAGGGAAGAATCTATTTAATTGTTTCTTTTTTATTTATTATCTATTTTATTTTATTCGATAAGGTTTTTTTCTATATTGCTGAGGGACTCTCTAGTAAATAGTTTTTTAATCAATTCTCATTTCTTTTACACTTTGAATAATCATAATTTTAGGAGAAATAAATGTACACATATGGCCCTGAAGAGGTTAAGACAGTATGCTGATTAACACGTCAAGTGCCACGTTAATTATACAGGGTATTCTATATTTAATATATACACTAAATCGGCGTGTTCTATAGGAAGATACGAGACTATAAATGACAAAAAGTTCCTAAACGTTTCGTTACGAATTTGTGATAAAAGTACAAAATATGATTGAAGCGCTGTTAAATATACCTATAGCCCTCACGTGAGAAGAACGCACCTTTGTCTCTACATTCCCCCTCTTACTAGCTGACTCAATGTCGCAACTATAGTTCGCTAGCGACCGTCGTCGACCTACGTCACAATCTTCGACCAATAGCGAGCGATAGCTGCGGTAGTGGGGAGCTAGTAGGAGGGGGAATGCAAACGCAAAGGTGCTTACTTGTCGCGTAAGGACTATATTTCTCCATATCAAATTGACGCTTGCTATTGTTCACGAGTTGTTAAATTTATTATTGAATTTAACTGGTTACAATTAAAAAAAGCTCTTCGCAGGCGATGTTGATTTTAAGAATATATAATGCTTCAGTTTCCTATAACAATTACGCTATAATATATTCACAGAAAAATGTTGCCATTTAAGTATCCATTAAATTGTTAGCGTTCTTTAAATTATTTCATAAAATTGTACTAAAATATGACAAAAATCAACGTAGACAATACAAATACAGAAAATTACAAACTTTTCATAAGAAATACTAACTCGTTAATGGGATTTTTGTCCACTTTTCCCAATTCCGTCCACGATTCCCAGCAAATCGATCGCTATGGTCATGTAACCTAACGCCCAACGCGCTGACTCGAGGTAAAACTTTCGCGAGCGGATTTCGCGAATATCTCGAACCGCCGTCGGTCTAAGACGACCATGACCGCGTCGGTGGGAAGAGGGCACGGCACGGTGGGATCCGATGAATGTTTTAACGAGTGCCCGGGCCAACTTTTCAGCCTGCGAATGTCGGGCGCGTCCATCGAAAATTTCGTTTCGGCAACCGGGACGGAAAATAGCGATTCGTTTCCGCGATTCGCGGGGCGGCGCGCGCGAGATAGTCGAACTCGCGCTCGCCGGGAATTAAATATGCCGCGGCAAATGATCAGATTATGCATGGGACACTTGCCTCCGCCCGTTGAATGTTAATTGGAACGGCGGGCACCGTTGTGTACACGCGGAAATTGATGGCGCTCCGTCAATATTTTCGAGCCGGACGACGCCGGATCGTAATGAAAAATGCGCCAGCGACACGCGAACTTTTTCGTCGCTATATCATTGCGCGGAGTGAATCCGTGACGGGGCGTTGTATAACTGAAAAATATTGGGCTATTTGTTCGCAAGTGTACAGGCGGAGCAACAATGATGGTTTTGATCGTGACCGTTGAATTTGTTTTAACGCTTGTTCGCGGCGAAAGCAAGTATGCGATTCCGAGAGAAATTCGATGAAACTATTAAGCTTTGTTCGAAGGAAAGCGTGGCGAAATATCCAATCGAGTTGTTTCTGCGTATCGTAAAAAACTGTAACGTTTATGACAGTAACGATACAAAATAAATAAACTATAAAATAAGAAAGAATACCAGCAAAGAAAAAAGCAAATTTTGATTGCCGCTTCCGAACGAGTTTCGGAAACCAATCGATTTGATTGATCGAGGCCTCGTTCGATTACTTTTTTGTTATTTACAGTTTGATATTCGGGTTTCAGGTGTAGCACGATTTTCTATATTTTATTCAGTTTTTAGTTTGATCGGTCTGAAAATACCTTAAAATACTTTCGATTTCTAAAATATCTGCGGAACGAAACCGAAGGTGAGATTTAATAAAAGAAATCGTATTAGTTACTGATAAGAGGTAGAACGGAATAATCAAGACGTACAACAATTAGCAGTGAGAAAGGAGAACAACATTTTAACCCTCCGTAGAACCTCAAAAGCAACGAATATATTAACATGTTATTAGATCGTTGACTTCTATGCAAATTCTTGTTTGCATTAGTCATTTTATAAATATCTGGAAAAAGGGAAAAAAATTCTTGCGATTGATCCTCATCAGTATGCACATTTTCCTGCATTTTATAAACGTGCATGTGCCATAAATGCATAAAGATCCGCTGTTTAGATATTATAGTAGAAATACGCGCTTAAATCCAGAGGAATTATTCGTATGAGTAGAAAACTGTTGCAGATGCGATTTAATATATATTTTCTTAGCAACGTTTTAATGGGAATAACGTGGGCCAGATAAGCTGTTGCAGATTTGTTTAATTTTATTTTAGTTTTAATTTTATTTCATTTTTAATTTTATTTTAGTTTTAATTTTATTTTAGTTTTAATTTTATTTTAGTTTTAATTTTATTTTACTTTTAATTTTATTTTACTTTTAATTTTAGTTTACGTTTAATTGGAGTTTACGTTTCATTTTAGTTCACGTTTCATTTTATTTCACTTTCAATTGTATTTACTTTTATTTGATTAATTCGCAATAATTTCTACTTCCACAATAGCGTCTTCTTCTAATTCAATCGTCTCCTCCAAGAAAAACTCGAGGTCGCTCTATTTTTCACGGTACCAAACGAGAGAGTGCCCTTAAAGGGGCAATCGTTTACGAGACGTCGTCAATTCGGAAACTTTTGGCAAACGGTTTCGCGTCGTCAGGAGGAGGCAGATAGGAAAATAACGAGCCGGTATCTGACGGCACGGAAAAATCTCGCGGGGCCCCCGAAGTTAATTTCCAGAGAAGCTTCCATAGTTCGGTCAGGTCGTAAACGACGATTGTAATTGCGCTCGGACGTGCTCGTAAAACATTGTCCCGCGTCCCGGCACGCTTGGAGTGGGCCGACCGCTTCCCGACCGTGTTTTCTCGAGACGCGATCGGAAACGTTCGCCCGCCGAAGGAACGAACTCGCGAAAACACTTATCCTTTAACGAAGTTACACGGTAATGGAGGAGCGCTGTGATCTGAAAATTATTGAACGCTTCCTGACCTACTACTGCTATCTTCGCGAACAAACCCGCCACGCGAAAAGACTCCGCGCGCCGGCCTCGCGGAGAAATGAATAAATGCAAGACGTGGCGTGCCCGGTTGTTGCTCGAATGATCGTTAAAGAAAACCACAGTAATCAGCACACACACTGCTCGACTTTCAACTTTTTCACCTAATCGCGACGTCGGGTAAACGTTTCTGATGGATTCGCTGCGAGTTTTGTTGAAATTCTATACCGTATATTATATTTTATTTATTTATTTCAGAGAGTATGTACTTCTGGATTATTTTAGTGTACACAATTCTTAGTCTGGATGGTATAATTTGTTTCTTTGAAGCTAGCCATTATTTTCAAGATATTGTGACTCGCAGTTGCGATCATTTACCTTACTGTTAATCTTATTATTATTTGCATAATAATAATTAACCGTATTATTAATATCTCTCTGCTCAATTTAGCTTATTGAATCTAATAACCATTTTACCTGACAGATTTATAAATTTACGTTCTACAAATTAAATGATAAAACAACTCAAGCCATTTGAAATCCTAGCACGTCGAGTTACTTGCAATCTCATCTGTAAAAGTTGATATACTTTCAGCATCTATTTCTGTCATTTTCACCAGGTTAGTGGTAATTTTAGTTACGAGAGAACGGAACCACAAATAGAACACGTCTGATTCAATTTAACCTCAGACAGAAAATTCGTATAAACTGGTTAAAATCTATTCAACTACGCCGTTTTAGTTGAAGCACTGCATAATTAAATCCGATTCATTGCAGAAATTGAATTGTCTCCGAAAAAAGCATTACGTAAGAATTACATTCATTTTACATTCATTTCAAAATGCAACCTTTAATAATATCCCATGCTCTTCTATACCTAATTTTTTATTCAACTTCTCAAGAAGAAAATTAAATAATTGACATCAGTTTCTTCGCACGTTCTCGCGACAGTATTTATCTATACAAAATTGTGCAATCTAGATGCGATTGAAATGCACACCTTATTTATCGCTTCTGTTGCACGAGCCGTGTATTTCATATTACAGTACTGTATGCAAACACCGGGCATGTTTATTTATTTCCGTAGAATGAAACTCCGTGTGCGGGAAGGACAACCGTATACGATTGTCTTATTGATTTTGTATATAATGTATGCAATGATCAATGAACAAATTGAATTGCACTCGTTCCATTTCTTTCTCTTCGAATTATTAAGTCAACAACAGTATCAACCATTTGTTGTTCGGTCGTGTAAAATTCGTTCCCCAATTATACCGTATAATGTCGAACGATATTTCGACTGTATTCCCAAAGCTATAAAACACGATCGAGTAATTAACTCTCTAACGTCGGGAAGCATTAAAAGTGATCGATGCTCGTTCAATCGCAACGCGCGCGCGCGCGCGCGCCGAAACCGTTCCGCGAAAAATTCGCATGAAAAATCGACGGACGAAATTTCGATACGCGGAGCCGAAAGAAAGAAAGAAAGAAAATGATTATTAAACATCCCCTTAAATAATTCCGTACGGTGCGACGCAATGTGCTTAGCTAATTCCCGGCGTTAATGACGTTGCGCTGTACTAATCACGGCCTGTATTTTCTAATTCCATAATCGATACGCAATAAAGCGTTGCTGTTTGCGTATTGACGCAACAGTGATTATACACGCGCCGGCCAGCGCGCGGGCTTTAAAGCTTCGGGGGGTAAAGCTCGGATTATTTCGTCCGGCTGAATATTCCCGTAAAAGTTGCGTCGATTAACGGATCACGTGGGCGAAGATGGAGGCTTAAAGTACAGTCGGACTATTCTTCATGCGGGAACGTCGACTGGATAAATAGAATTTTTTCTCGACCTTCGAAACACGCTGTTCAATTATTCTAACCTGGGCTGAATATTTTTAGGATACTGGGTTGACGTAACCTCAACAATTGTGAAAGAAGTTACGATTTAATTAAGATACGACCTGTGAGCCGCAATTTCCAAATGTCCTCGCAACAACACGAACTATACACATCGATATCGATTCTTTAACCCTTTGCGGTCCGCGCAGATTTCGCGAGTCGCTTATCCGCTTGGTACTGTTTATGTTGAATTTTGTCGAATCCTTAATTTTCGTGATTTCCGTATGAAAGGTATTCCTTTTCTATTCGTCATTATTGTTCCAGTTAAATGACATTGCATATAACCCTTTGCACTATAATAACGTGTCAGACTCGTGACAAAGGTTCCATGCAAGATCTACTAAATATAAATATTATTAACTTCATTTAAATCAAATTAAATTCTTCTGTTATCAAAGTTTAAGAATGAAAGTAAATAAAAATGACAGGAGAAACAATTTTTTGGTCCTATTAGGGAAAATATTAAAAACAAATGAGTACTAATCAATGCAGCATGAAAGGAGTCGTAGTGTAAGGGGTTAATTAATTTTTAGCCAAGCATGATGGTGGTTCGTATCTGCGTCGAGTCACACTAGACATAGGACCGAAAGGGTTAAACCAGCCCGGGGACTTCCAGGACGAAAACAGGACAGCGTCGTCGACTTCTCGGATCAACGTTGTTGCCTCCGCAGAAGAAGCATTCTTTCGCAGCCCGGTTTCCTCGATTCGGATTTGCGTCTTTCGGTCGCTTCGACGCGATTTAAGATTTGCTCCGCTCGCGCGCGCGCGCGCCGCGCTTTTATTATGCGGCCATGTACAGCGGAATTATGTTGCGTAAAAGCGCGCGGAGCGACGTTAATGCAACGATAAAAATTTCCCTGGACAGCTTCCGGTGATAAATTCTCGGAGAATCGCGGTGTACGCGCGCGCCGTGTACGCGGGAAACCGGTGAAAAATGTTTGCCGAGTGTTGTCGTCGACGATTAAACTATACACATCGCGGCGATCTAGCCCGCTATGAAATCCGAAGGATTTCGTTTCCCCCCCCCCCCCCCCCGTGGAAAGTTTCAGCAGTAAAAACTCTTGGATAGGATTTAATTGCGTTACCCCCGCCGCTGGAAAGCTGTTGCGTGGATAAGGGTTGCCTGTGATCGCGCGAACGGAGATGCGTGGATTGAGCGTTCTACGCGTTTACGTTGAAAGCGAGTAGATTAAAAGAACTCAGAAGAATTTCATACCGTTTTCATTTTATAGAAATCAATGTAAGAAGACTGCGTTTGGAGCATAAACGTCAAAATAGAGAAACAGGTTATAGTAATTATCAAGTCGAATATCTAAGAATTGCTTAAGAGCAAGCAAAAGTATATTACATCGAAGCTAGAACAAGATTAAAAAATTGTTTAAAACACCCCACTCCAAAAAACATGCATCGTACATGGAGTACTATTATGTACTGTGTGCTATCAACTTTTATTGTTATCAGCATGCAGCGTAACGTAGGAATGAAATTAGTACTCCCCATTTAATCGGTGCAACATAATTTTACCATTTGTTGTACAACATTAACATATGATCTGACAAGTGCATTAACGACCATCTGATAAACGGAATAGGGTCGACCTGTAACCAGAAGTGTAGCACGTGCGACTAATAATTAGGCGAGTAGAATTGGATAAGAGATAGTAGGCACGGTCTACGAACATGCAAGTAGAATAGGCACGATCAATGGTCAGACAGGGAGAACGTCGTTAAGAAGGAGAATTGTATTAACAGTAGGTTAGGACCATCGACAGTATGTTTGGACCATTAACAGTAAGTTGGGACCATCAACAGTACGTTATTACCATCAATGTTCAGACAAAGAGAATAACATTAACCCCTTGTCGTACCATTTTCTTCACAGTCACTGCGATTAGAAATTTTTCAATTGGCACAACTCCTAAGAAGGAACAGAACATTAATGTTTATTCCGTGCTTGAATTCTCTTGTACTCTCAAATATTAATAACAAGGAACTAGAATGTTATTCCAATTTTAATGAACAGAATAACATCCATACTTAATTATTTATTACTAGTAATTTCCATCGCGAGTCGGACTCGCCAAAGTACGGCAAAGGGTTAATTCACAACGAATACTGTGAAAATTATAAACGATCGAAGCCGGCACGTACGAAACACTCGTACCGCCTTCGCGAACTCGGAAGTTGTTACTCCGAGCGACAATGAATTTTCAAATCACGTCAACGCTAATCGAAAACACCGAAGTCTGGAGGAACTAGCACCGTCCTGGACAGTTTCGAACAGCCCGCAACAATTAAACCCGAACCGCGCCGAACGCGCCGCAAACTTTCGGTTGAAGAGGAACAAGCAGGCTGTTGGGACATAGTCGGCGTTACACAGGAGTCATGGACTAATCATTATCTATTTGAACGCTCCTGAATTATCTGGGCACGGTTACGGCCGCTCGACCCACTGCGGTATCGGGAATTCGTGCGTAAATGTTAAAGAAGCTCGCGGTTCATGATTATTCTAGATTTTTGCGAACGAAAAGTGATGTAACTATAGAAGAGCTTTTTTGTTTCTGCCAGTCAAATGATTGGTTTCATGTTTTTTATGTTATAGCTATTGGAATTATTGAATTGCTCCAATTAAAAATTGTAGGATGTATTTTCTTACTCGGGTATATGCTGTTGTTAAAATTGTGAAAAAGTTGGATGAATTCCGTTTTATAATTCGTAGGAGGCAATTTCTGTTTGCTGTATGATTTTTGCGAGAGTTATGTTGATAATAATTTAATAACTTTCTTAATAGAAAGAGACGATTTTTCTTCCCTTTATGTTTGAATTTACGTTGATTTTTAGATTTCGACGAGACGAGAATTAGATTTTGTTTCCACCTGGAAGAAATCGATAAATATGAATAACATTATCACTTACTCATTAAAAATATAAATCTTCACGTAACATCGCCACAGGATGGAAGAAAATGATAGCACGTAGCCTCATATCAATCCACTAAATACGAAAGTTTACACCTCGAAACGACGCTCGAACTTCCAAAGTCGTCATCGAATCTCGCCGTAGCGCAGCGTCCCGACACAAGGGTCAGCTTCACGTGACCGGAATGATCCCCGCAGCCGCCCGGCGAAACTTTTGACAAACGCGTAGGATTCTATCCGAGCCGGCGACTCCCAGGCGGCCGGACGTTACACGGTTTTGCTCTAAAACGAGCGGCGTCCAACGAAAACGCGGCGCGTGACAACGTCGCTGGCCAGCTTCTTGTTCGTATCCTCTTACGCGCGGCGCTCTGCAATTACTCGGAGCCACTGACGAGAGCACGGACCGTTCGCAGACAATGAGCGGTCCCACCGTGCGCGTACCCTCCCCGCCGTCCTATTTCCGGTTCCTTCTTCGCCGGGCGACCGCGGCAAAACCGCGACGCATCGGGCGGCGGGGCGGCTTCGGTGCGTCTGGATTTACCCGCGGAGCATCCGCTATACCGCTCTCCGCCAAAGCGTTGTTAATCTGCATTACCCGCGCTTTCACGGCACGACCCCGCCGAGAACTAAAAGGAGGTAATTACGTTTTTGTCCGGGCCACCAATTGAAAAAGGGCTCTCGCTCCACCGAGACCGAGTGTTCCCCGCAACGCCGCGCCTCACTCTCTCTCTCTCTCTCTCTCTCTCGCCTGCTCTCGCTCTCCTGTATCGGGGTAAATAAACCCCGCGTGCGCACGGTGGCGATTTTATTTTTTTTCGCTGGCCCGCGGTGCTGTAAGGGAACCGTTGCCCCGGAAATGGGATTTTTGGATAACGCGGCTGAAATTTCTGCGGCCGCGGGACCAGATCGCCGCGAGTCGCGTGTTTTTACTTCCGAGATACGATCGTTTAAAGATCTGCCAAAGTTCCGACTATGTTTCAAGTCGCAAGAGTTTTCTCAGCCTATAAAACTTGCTTTTACTATATGTCACAATTTAATTCATTCATTAATGTAATTTTTTTAATATCTGATACTTATATTTTTATATTTCCTTTATACTATATACCACATACTAATTAAATATACTAATATGAAAGAAATATAAAAATATAAACATTATAAATATGCATATAACATTTATATTATAAATATGCATATAACATTTATATCATAAATATACATATAACATTTATATTTTGTTATTACTGGACGATGAATTTTCCATAAAATTGTTTGCATCAGTTCCAGCAGACTAAATAGAATGTTAAATAACTAAAGAGTCGTTCCGAATATAATTGAACAGCTCGCGTATTAAAATAAATATGGCCGGTCACAGTTGTAGTAACATTCGGTAGTCAGCATCGAGTAGTATAGACCGGTCAATGGTCGAACAAATATAGTACAACAGGTACAACGAACGGCTGGGCACGTGAAATACGACTAATGGCCGGCCAAGTAAAATAGGTATGGTATATGGTCAGACAAGTAGAATGAGGATAGCCTATAGACGGAGTGGTAAAATAGGGATGGTGTGTGGTCAGACAAGTAGAATGGGGATAACCCGTTTCCATACAGGGAAGTAAAATAGGATCGGCGTGTGGTCAGACAAGTCGAATTTATACAACCTGCGATCAGACAAGTAGAACAGGGATGGTATACGATCAGACTATTGTAGTTGCCGCGATCGATCACCAAATAAGTGGAATACAGGAGATATCGTTGAGAATACTTTATTGATATATTGAACGTAATATTAAAATATGAATAAAAATTTTAACAGTAATTTCACGCATAATAATTTCATACACCATAAAAATTTCAAATTAAATTTCTTTGACATTTCATAAATTATTCGATTATTCAATCGGAATAAAAATATAAAAACGAACAATTATCCCAACAATTTTTATCAAATCCAATCAATAACAGTAATATAATAATATCAGAATATAAATGACTAAAACTACTCAAAAAGTACCTAATTTCTTTAATTTCTGCTCTACTTGTTGCACTTCGATTAAAACATTTACGGTCGCTAAATTAAAACACCATAATACAGTTTAGAGAAATATTTTTCTACAATCAGAGCGCAGCTAGATAAAGCATAACGAAACCATAAACCGGGAAACGTTATACCCCATTGTTCAACAATCCCCATAACCGGTAAATTGCGGTCTCGCGGTGAATTCAGCAACAAATCCTGCGACGCCAGCAACATTGCGGTGGGACTCGTTGGAAAATCGATAACCCACGGAGAACGGCATCTCTTTAACTACGCCCGCGGCTAAGTTTTCCACTTGTGGACAGTAATTTCGCCCCGGCCGGTCGCTTTGCATTATTCGCGCATCCGCCGGGCCGGCGCGTATTTCTCAATAAAAACACGTTCGAAGCAGCGGTCGCGCTTCATCAATTATTTGGATTCCCTATCGTGCGATACGATTGCGCGTAATTGGTTCCGTGCGAGGAACAGAAAGGCAGCGATTCGTATTTATTGCGAAATATCGGAAGAGAGTCCGCCGCGCCGTTAACGCGCGCCGTTTTATTAATGTAACTCCTAAATACCTGGGAACGGTGGCTAGACAAAGCATTACCGTAAACGCATTATCCGTGAACGAATAATAAAATAGCGCGCGACGCCTGTTCGCGGACGCGCGGCAGGGGATCACGGTTATTCGAACGAGTCGATCGTTTACGGGGGGGGCAGTCGATCGCGATCGACGGGTGTTCGAATGAAACGAGAACAGCGCCTGTGTTTTTACGGAACTTGTAGCGACGAGAAGAAACGGCCTCGTCGCGTAACGAAACGACGGTGTCGCCGGGTACGTAGCGACGCGGGAACGCCATCAACATTCATGCGTTCGTCTGCGCGCCAGCCATATCCGTGGAATGCAATCAGTTCACGAGCAGCCCTCGCGACCGTAACATTCCGTCTTGCGCAATTTTGAATTACGCCTCCATTTACGTCCGCGTATGATGTCCCGGAGCACCGTGATACGCTTTATGCGCCGCGTTTATGGTGTCACGTTAGACTGCGGAAAGATTACCCTGGGATTTCGCCGATCTCCCTGAATCTTGTACACAACGGCAATATCACGGAACGGCGTGTCTTTATCGCACTTGTAGAGCAGAGAGCCTCTTGTGAACTATAATTTCCATGCTTTTTTAATTATGCCGAATAGATCGAGAAATAAATTTTTACTTATTTTTACCTGTACAGGCTGCTTTTATGTCGTTTAATTAAGACACCGGCGTGTCGCGTGTATTCGACGATCCAGTGCTTTGCATGAAAATCCTTGGATTAGTTTTATGGAATTTTGGCATGTAAATCGCCGCGCGCGGCACAATTATCGCGAAGTTCGTAACTTTTGCCCGCCAAATTATTCGAATATTTTACGGAGGAGGTACCCCGTTGCTTTTAACAACGCGGATAGACAGCGAATTAGCGGCTGCACTGAATATTTTCATGCGAAACACGGTTCGCTTTATTAAAATATGTTACGCCGTTTTTCAATGTCATTCGTTGCGATCGCATCTGTTTCGATGAATTTATTTATTTCGACGTGGCAGCTTTTACTTGCGTGCACGTGGTGTAATATATTCGACGCTTTTGCGTTAGCCTTGACAAAAATCGCTCTCGCCCGAAATACATTAAAAAGCAATATTTTTCCTAGGAAATCCTTATCGCGGTTTTATACAATGGCCCGGGCGATTTTCAAAATTTGAAACACATGAGAGAGCTGAAGTCCGCGAAGCATAAAAATACTGCGGGAGAAACCCATTTGATAGTGATATCTTTTTTGTAAATTTATCTTGTTTTCAGCAAAGTTTCTGTGCCTTTTCAAAAAGTGTAAAAGTGTTCATTATTACTGACAGCCAGAAATTTATAAAATATTAATATAGTAGAGTATTCTCCATTAAATCAAAATTGAAAATTTAGTTTAAATTCAATTTTTATTTAACATTGAAAATTTAGTTTAAATTCAATTTTTATTTAATATTTTCAATTTACTTTAAATTCAGTTATTATTTAATATTTTCAATTTCGTTTAAATTCAATTTTTATTTAATATTTTCAATTGAGTGTAAATTCAATTTTTATTTAATATCTTCAACTGAGTTTAAATTCAATTTTTATTTAATATTTTCAATTCAGTTTAAATTCAATTTTTATCTAATATTTTCAATTCAGTTTAAATTCAATTGGTACTTAATATTTTCAATCTTTTCATCATAAATCCGTGGGGACTGCACTCTAGTTATCACGTACGAAGGACCTTGCCAAGATGCTTAAACACGTGTTGGCGGCGAAGGTCACTGCTCTAACCGCCCCTAAAAATGTTAGCCAACGTTGATGTGGTAAATCGGAGCGCGAAAAAAAATATATATGCACGTAGGATGAAAACCAGCGAAGAGATCAGGCGTGAAGTTGCCGGTGCCGGTCCCGTTCAGCGAGTCGCGATGAAAACCACTCGCGAAAACAAAGACCGAGGCGGATGAGTCGAAAGTGGAGCAGCTTTTTTTCCCTCCCCTCCCTTCATATATACCCTAAAAGGCAACTTTAGCGCCTTTTGCTGGTTTTAGAGCGGACACCGAGGCGAGAGAGAGAGAGAGAGAGAGAGAGAGATCGCTCCGGGCTTCCATTAGCCGGCCGCGTTACGCCGGATTGCGAGCACCTTCGATCTCGAGTGCATTTGCATCGAGTTAGGGCTTTTCATTCGGCTCCCTACTTTGAAAGACGCGCTCTGTTCCCATCGGGATTCTTAAGAACCTTTTCAACGGTAATACCTGGAGATGTAGATACAAAAGAGGGATCAACGATTGCATTCGAATGCATTCGGTTGCAACGCGCGAAGTAAGATTTGTCGCTCCGACTTACGCGCGCGTTCCAACCTCGTTCCACGCCGGTCCGACGGAGTTCCGATGCAATTATCGTCGAGACGTCGCGCGCATGCATGCTCCCGCATTCTGTTTCATTCCCGCTTTCGTATCCGTTTCCCATGTTCTCAGTCGCGCGTCGATCTTGCACAACGAGTCATTTCCTACGACTCTTCGCGCACTTTTTTTAGAATAACGGCGAACTCTGTGGAAAATATATTTACGCAAGCTTTACAGCTCTGTTGAAGTTTTGTTAAAAAATAATTCCGCTCACGGAGAAATTTCTGTGATCACTAGACTGTAGATTTTATGTATTCATCGCAAAAATTAGTAGGTAAAAATCAACATTCTATTTATTCATTGCAGTTGGTAGAGAGCTTTTTTTAACTTTCACTTTTTAGAGAACTTTTTTTTTAGCTTCAAGCGTAGTTGATTTTATATTTATCGGACGCGACTCGATCTTTCTATTTAAATATAAGCTAATTGAAGCTAAATTTGTGCTAAAATTTCAGACTAAACAAGCTTAACATCACTTATTCGATAAATATAACAAAGTTAATTATGCTCGAAATCAAGCCGAAGTGTTTTATTTTTTTTTTTTTCGTTTAGTTACTCTTAATATTGTAGCTCGAGCTTTCACTCATCGCTACCTATTTTCTCATCCAAATATTTATATTTCCAGTGTGGATTAATAAGGGGTCAAATCTCTTTATCAAGCCGAAGTAAAAGCAATTTTAGTAACCGACTCCAATGCCCTACGTCCACGGTAGTTGAAGGAAAAATGTACTCGGCGCTGTTCGAAACCGCGGACCCGTCGCCGTGAATCAAACAGCGACGAACATCCGTCACCCGAGGGTCAGGAGCGCGCGAGTCATGCGACTCGCTCGGCAAAAACTCGTCAGATCGATCCCGGTCGCTCGCCGGGCTCGCGAAACAACGGAGGAATTTTTCTTGCGTATACGGACCACTTAGCGGCGCGGTTTCACGCAAAGCACAACCGCGTCCCCGCGATTGCATCATCGCCGCATCGAAGCCGCTCCCGATCGGCGGAACCTTAATCTCTCTCTCTCTCTCCTCTCGTTTCTCTCCTATCGCAGTAGTTCTTTTTTTTTCTGCCCGAGCTCGGTGGCTCCAATGAGATGCAAAACGATTTCTTAAATGCGCCGCCGGAAGTCACGAGACCCGAGCAAAACTTTTCCACTGAAGTTTCTTCTTCTCCGCGGGGAGGTTTAGCTATGGTTAAGTATTATAAGTATTGAAATGCCTGAGGTTCGTTGCCTCTGAACTTTCGCATGACTAACTTATCGAGGGAGGGTGGGGAGGGGAGGGGGAGACGGAGGAGGAGGAGGGGAGAGTGCAAGAAATTCTTCGCGGCAATAGAATAACGGGCGATCCGATGAAATCGCGCTCTCGAAGGAATTTACAATCGCGCTGTGCATAATCGGATAGTGTTAATATTAGCCGCGGTCGGCGTTGCCTTCGCGGTCACACCGCCGCGCTGGAATCGCATCGGATTTTCCCAGTTTTCGTTCTCGTGGCGCAGACATTCCTCTCTCTCTCTCTCTCTCTCTCTCTCTCTCTCTCTCTCTGCCGGTATCACGGGGGATCGTTGTTAATTATCTCTAACTAGGTACCTCTGTTATTCCGGTTGTACGAAATAGGAAGTATCCGACTCGATTGTACGAAATGTAAGTCCGACGAAAATGTGTTTGCTATAATAATTATAATAAATTCTACACGATATCAAAATATTCTATAATTATTTTAATTAATTTATTGTATCGCGTTTGATCTAATCAGTCTCATAATTTCTGTCTTAATTTCAGATTTCATTTGTCTCCATTTAATTTAGTTGTTGCGTATAAGGTCTACGATCTTGAAGATTAAGCGTTAAGGTTATTAAATAGATAATTTATGATAAATAATGAATTACTCGAATAAAATATTCGACTAGAATGAATGTCGGACAATTATCTTTGGTAAATTATCCAAAATAATCCAAGTAATGTCCAAGCCTGCCTGAAACACTTTGCCACAAAGCGAACGCATTTCCTCGGCTCGTTTCTGGTCAGTTCGACCTCCGAACTCAACTCTGCTTAAACGCGACCCGGATCGTTCCAAAGAATTCGTTTCGGTGTAGGAGGTAAACCCGGCTCGTTTCTCATGCGACATCATCGTCGAGATTCTTCGGCGCGTGGCCGCGTCGCGGGGCAATGCGAGAGGACCGCGAGGCGTCCCTGGAAGTCGCGTAACGACGTGTCACTCGCCGGCTAGACAATACAATCTCCTTGAATTGGTGGCACGATGGGCGCTGGCGGGGTAGCGCAGCCATCCACGGGCAGGGCATTACTCTTCTTCCCGGCCCGCTTTTTCTTCCTCCGTCCTCTTTACACTCGACGGGATTCGTCGAGAACGCTCGAGTGCCGCGGAGTTACGTTTCGCCCGGCACCCGCCGCGGCAGGAAGAAGGTGCTATAACTTTTTCACTTGGCCGAGGTTGAACGTTTCCGCCGGTGAAATCCTCGTGTCAATCATAATTCACGAAAATATGAAGAGCCCCGCTTCGTTCGCGCGCCCCGTGGAAAATAACAGCGGGAAGCCCCGCTGACAGGACCGAGCGTACCACTGTTCGTAACCCGTTATACTTAACCGTGCGCTACTTCTGGCGGATGGTACTCGTTCATGCTTATCCGGTGGGCTAAGCCGCGTCATTTTTCTATGGAATATTCTCTGACTGTGAGTCAATTTTAATCGACGAGATGCTCATTATTTTAATACAGAGAAAATGTACGCACTGTGCAAAGACTCGTCTGGGTCGATTGTACGAAACTGAGCAAATGTTGATAATGTTAATATGTTAATTAATGTGCTGTTTGGTGGATCGTTCTCGCAATCTAGTTATCTATGTTCGCACGAAGCAGGATTTATATAAGCGTAAAATATAATTCCAATTAAAAAGGTACATTAGCTAATAATGATATAAAATTGCAGAAATATGAATTCTTAATATTATTAATTTAGTCTCGAACTGATTGGTAATATCGAAATTGATATCGAAAGAAATCCACTTAATTTCTCTAATCGACAGAAGAATAAAAAAGAGAATAACATAAAAACATGCGCTAAACGTTTTACGCAGAATAACGCTTCTCAAACGACGATGAAAAAGAAAGACGTCATTCCAACATTATTTTTAAGGTATTCGATTATCCCTGAAACCGAAAGTCTCACGGTTCGGAGAGACTTCTGATTTGGCCAGGCCAAACACTTGTGAAGCACCGTCCACCACCGTCGGGACAAAGAAACGCGGTAGAGAAGGCTTTGCCCTGACCGCGATCGGAAGTCGGCAAAGGATTCAGCTCGAGCGGAGGTTCCCTTCAGCGGGGAAACACCACGTTCGGGCGACAGATTAAACGGGAGATTTCGCGGCTCCACGGTACGTCAAGATAATCGAATTTCAATCGATCCTCGGTCGGAAGAGAAAACGCAAACAGTTCACTCGTTTCTTCAGGCGACGCTCCCCGGATCCCTGGAATTCTTTGAGTACTGAGCGGACGCCTCGCCCCAGTGTTTTCCAACTCTGTTACACGAACCACCGCGGCAGAATGTAAAGCACCGTCGCGGTCAAATTCCCCGCGAAGGGGTCCACCGGATCCGATAATGGGACCCGGCATTCGGAAAACTTGCTTTCGCGCACGACCGTTTGTTTCTTCGGAACGAATGTTCGAAAGCTGCGAAATTTATCGGCGAGATTGCAAGAATTACAGTTGCCGCCAGGATATATGGGGCGTTGAGGAGTTCCGCAATGACGGGGCTTGTGTGATCGAATGCCCTACCCGGTGATACCGCGAAGACCGATCGCTATGTTTCATTCCATTTCTTGAAATGATGGAATTTATTCGTTACTTGTTAATCGGTTGTGTTCCGAGAATTTTTCTTGCGAAAAATTCTATTTATTCGCGAAATAGTAGGATAGTGGATTCGGTTACTATAGGTTGTGCGTTTACTGTAACTTTGGTTCTTTTTTTGACGTAATTTTATATTTATCGAATAGGGTGTACTAAATTTTTGTTATTTTCTTACTCTGTTCATTTTTTAATTATAAAGTGTAGTATGAGTTATTCGGTAAAGATATTCAAATATATTCGAAAACAAAAATTTAATATGACTTATTCGATAAATATAAAGTTACTTGTGCACTGGAACAAGCAAATAGTCACGATTTAGGAAAGTAGAACAATAGAAATTCGGAAATAATGAGAAACATTTTGATAATCTTCCTTATTCAAGCATATATAACAATTGTTCAATATATAAATGTATTAACGTCAGAATATATTAAAATCGTACGAATATCTAATTAATCCAATCTCATCAGTGTTACAATTTATTCATATTAATAAATTTTGATTTATTCAACATTTACGCAACATTCACTACAAAATATTAAATAAGCCAAACTCTGAGATCTGTAAAGGACAAGAAGATAACAGTCACGCTGCTATCTTACAAAAATCGCAATCTCATCTCTACGATGCACATTTTGTGCCATAAGCACTGATCTCGCGCTCAACGTCTCGATAATTGCATCCACCAACTTTGCATCCGTTCCTCCACTAACCGATTCGATGGTACGCGAAAACAGGCTTCGTCGGACTTACGACGATTCTCGACATCGTCTCGTAGCTCGAATCCGAGGCAAAGGGTCAAGCACCCTCGTCGCTGATTCGTTGCAGCCGTTTCCCGCGTATGTTTCCATCGCGGCGGCGGCGGCGGCGACGGCGGAATTCTTGGTCGCGGCGCTGAAGTTTCGTTTGACGAGTACTCGGAAACAATGTTAAGAATAGTTGCCCGGCAGATTCCCTGGTTTGGTTCGAGAGTCGTTTGCCCGACGGTACCTCCGCCTCGTTCCGCCCCCCACCCCCCCGTCTTATCTGGGCTAAAAGAGATATTGGAACGGCGTGTTTCTGTCCGCGACGTCGTTTGGTTCCCGTAATTCTTTCGAGAGCCGGTCCCCTCCTCCGCCACCGCCGCCGTCGCCGTCGCTCCGGCCTTTTATTCCGCCGGCCCGACGACCTACCTTCCGCGATTCGAGGGGGAGGGGGAGGGCCGCTGGCCGACTCCCGAAGTTTCCCCTCGAATTCCCGCCCGCCCGGGGGGGGGGGGGGTTTATCTCCTCCGCCGACGAATTCCAAAGGCTTGCCCGCTCGCGGACTCTCCGCTCTTTTTATGAACCGTGTAATACCGGGGCTTAGAACGAAGGCGACGAAGCTACCGGTGGTGGGGGGTGGGGTGGAGGGGGGCAACCGTTCGCCGCCGGCCGGTGGAAGAAAAAGGAACGATGATCCGGATTATGAACGCTGGATGGCGAAGCGTTAAAGCGAGGGGAGGTGGGACGAGGGAGGCGCGTGGACGGAGAAGGGAACGGAGAAAGAGAGGCGGATATATTACGTCTGGATAGTTCGGTTCTATTCCGGTTTTATTATGATTGATATTTGATGGGTCGTTCGGCGGTTCTTTTTTTTTTTTCTTTTTCGTCGGGGAGTCGCCGCGCGTCGATAAAACGACGCGCCACGGGGAGGGGCTTTATTACCGCCGGGCGTGCAAAAAAAAAAGAAAAAAATCGTCCCAACGCTGATGTATAACCGTTGCTCCGCGGCGAACTAGTGATAAATAGACGCGAGATAGCGCGGGGAGGCTGTAATGCGCTCGCGGGTGGCGCGCGTTTTTTTCATTTCTGGAATGCGTGTAAGCAGGATACGTCTGGAAGCGATACCTGCGTTCCGTTGAATGGACCGTGATTTCATTGTGCGCGGGCCCGTGCGAAACGAAAGGGCTTTTAAAAAGTTCATTATTTAAACACAAAAGACAACATTCCGGGACGCGGCGCGGAACGTTTTTCATTTTGCCATTTTAGTTCTCGTGGTAAGTTCGAGCTTCGCGTTAACGCTGTTTTTAACGAAAGACGCTTCTTAAGATCTTAATTTTATGCGATTTTGATCGAAGAAGCCTTGTAACATTTCTCATTTTATCATTTAAACAATTTTATCCTTGTTTAACCGTTCGACTTGAAGAAAATATATAAAAATAATTTAGTAAAAATGGGTACACACCGATAACCGGAAAAAGCAATGTTAATCATTAACAGCGTATACTAGTTAATAAATAAATAGATAAATATTATAAAAGCTATTGTACCCGAACAATTTTTCTCGTCCATGAATATCTAACGGAACATAAAACAATCGAACTCGTGAAAATATAAAACGTCACCACAAAGCTGCGCGTTTTCGAGATTTAATGCATGCCCGGCGTATTTTCGTTTACCACTGCGAAACTGTAGAAATTGCAAATCTTTATTCCTTTTAGTCCGCCGCGAATAAGTGAAGCACGAAAATAGAAATTCAACGAAATTGAATGCTCTCTTTCGCGAAGCCCCCAAGCATGACCCGCGGCTCGTTACGAAATTAACTTCACGTACGAGACAAAATGGCCATTAGCCGCGCCTTCAATTATTTACGCGATATAAAGGATAATTAATCGGGACAGGGGACGCGAGCGCGCTCGCGCATAATTATCACATCCCCGTCTGATCTCTGTTAATAATATCTCAATCGGCAACGAATTTATACGGCGACAAGGCGCCCCGTTAATTATATTTCCTCGCGGAATCGTTTCATCGGAAAGCTATTATTTCAATCTTATCTTCGAGCCGGACAAATTTCGCGCGGATAATTCGAATTCCATTTCCGTTCGCTGATTCGCGCAGTGTTGCGCGATTCAAGATATCGTTAATCCGTCCCAGCCACCTCCTCCCCAGCCGGTTGTTCCGCCGCGTTCCTCTCTCACCGCCGCAGCTCGGCGAAACAAGCTCGTTTTCATTCGGAATCTTCTTTCACGAGAAATTGCCGTGGTACGGGAGTGATCGCGCGCGCGTACAAAACTGGGTCGATCGAAGGACTAATTCCGCGCGGAAGGCGAGGTCATTTCCTTTTAACCCTGCGCGGACGACGCGGGGGTCACTTCGAACCCGGGCCTCTGTTTTTGTTGCAAACGAACGGACCGCGCCGCGGCCATTCAAGGAACACCGCTTTTTGTTCGTGACAGGCTGAATTGTTCGCAAGCTGCCGCGCGCTCTGCTGGAACTTATTGCGCGCGACTCTTTTGACACGATCGTGCCGGCCCGCGTTACGAGATAAACGTGGGTTGGAGATGCGCGCGTCACGTGTACGGCGAATAATGAACTGCACGGGGGTAATTGTTCATATCGGCTTTCCTCGAGTAATTGTTTGCAGCAGATGACTGTCGGACGAGAATTGTTTTAGATGTCGTGCAACACGGTTCATGTCGGGATTCAAACGGTTCAGCATTAAATCGATTTGGGTAGAAATGCGTTGCTTTTGTATAACGAGAATTCTTGTATAAAATAATAGACTGTATTAATTTTGATTCATAAATAGCCGGGTGTACCTTTCAATTGTTGATTATTAATTTTAAGTGTAAAGGTAATTCGGATACAATATAATTCGAATGGAATGCAATTGAAACAGTATTAAATCACAATATAATGCAATTGAAATGTAATATAATTAAAATGCAATAGAATTAAAATACAATATAATTAAAATACAACGTAATCAGAATTTTTATACAAAAGAATAGACTGTATTAACTTCAATCCCTAAATGGCCAGATATACCTATCAGTCGTTAATTATTTATTTTAACTGTATATGTAATTCAGATACAATATAATATTCGAAGAGAATGTTATTGAAACACAATAAAATCACAATATAATACAATTGGAATACAATATAATTAAAGTTCAATATACTTAAAATACAATATACTTAAAATACAATATACTTAAAATACAATATACTTAAAATACAATATACTTAAAATGCAATATACTTAAAATGCAATATACTTAAAATATAATATAATTAAAATACAATATAATTAAAACACAACGCAATCAGACTACAGCCCGGAATTTCGACGATCCCAGATACAAGAATCAGAAACAACATCGTAGATGAATCAAACGTAGATCCGGGTAACAAATTACACAGCTCTTGGCAAGCCGGTAATCAGATTTCTAACGAAACCAGGGGAACTGTCTGCGGCGAACATTAGCGGCCGAAAACCGTCGCACGCAATAGTCCACTTTGCTTTAGTATTCAAAGACGTGGGTACCGCGCGTTTGTTTTATTTATGAGAGGCGGCTTCGGCACGCCGCGGCGAGAGATCCTATTCAACCCCGGCTCGTTCGTCAGTTCCCGTATGGAAGCGCGATCGGTCGATCGTCGAGCCCCCCCAACGCGATACGATCGCCGTTGCGAAAAATGCGGGGACGGCCACGGAGCAGAATCTCGCGGAATGGAAAGAAGCGCGCGCGGCCGGCCGCCGGGACGGGGAGGGGGCGGATCGGCCGGGCCGATCTCTCGCCGGCGAAATACGGAAACAGAAACCGGATACAAGGGAGGAATATTGGGACTCGCGCGTGTAACCGTTCCGGATGGCGCGGGGAGACGCTCGAAGACGCTCGCAGACGGCCGAGACGCTCAGACGCCAGTAGCGAAGCAATTTTTTGATAGGATCAGTGCTCGAACGAGTCCCGCCCCTGTGTTTCTTCGGCTCGGTCTCGCGCAGCCCAGATATGGAACGTCGCAAATGGACCGTACGTCCTTTCTTCCTTTCACCGGCGGAATTTTCCTGCAATGCAGCCTCGAAGATATGTAGTTTGAACGCGGCGGGCTGCTTTTATTCGCGCGTACGCGCCACGCGTGCCCCGGATGCGCCACGGACCACCCCTGCCTGTCGCTCCCCTCTCTCTCTCTCTCTCCCTCTCTTCTCCCCCCTGTAGAAGGGTAAATGGTTTTTATTATCGAGTAATGCGGTGCTCGATAGGCGCGCGATGCTGTTATTGTTGCCCACGGAAACTACACACCCCCTCCGCTCGCCGCCGCCTGGCGAAGATGAATAGCGAACACGCGAGCCGACTGCCACGCACGCCACGCTCGCATTTTCTCCTTCCGCGAAACTCTGTTTGCGTTTCCTACCGATATCTCGCGTTCCAGAACGCTCGTTTATCGCGGCTCCTTAAATGACCGGCCATAAGCTGACCGTACCGAGGAATCGCTTATACACCGGGCGAACGTGACGCGATTTACTCCTTCTACGGGTAACGCGGTGACCGTTCGCGTTATGGTTTCCATGGCGGTGGATACTACGACGAAAAGTGCTCGATGATATTCGTGTCTGTCGGGTATCCGGTAATCGGGGTTACGGTTGGTCTTTGGTTATTCAAACTTATTGCAACATCGATTATCGGATTATAGAACAGATTCAGTAATTTTCGTTGATTTTCAGGCGATGTTCGAAATGTTATTATTGCTTTAGAGTTGGAGTTAAAAAGGCTGGCATATTTTTAGGTGATAGAGGATTTAGTTTACTAGATTGTAAGTAGAATGCTTTTTTAAATTCTTGTTGTTGCTTAGAGTGATAGAAGAAAGTAAATAATTCTCGTTCTTTAATTTCTTTATCCGAGTCTACGACGAAAATTTAAAGAACACGTTTTATATTGATTTCAGTGAACTATTCGTACGGAAAAATTCAAATTGCTATAGGTGCAGCAAATGCATGAAACTTCGATGTACACTTACAATTATTACGATCTATAAAAATATAAACTTTGCCATATTAATACAATAATAATCTAAAGCAAAACTCCAAAACTATGACATCTTCTCTGATCTATAGTAATTCCACCTCTTAATAATTATATCAATTTCATACACATGATGTTATCACATAGCATTTCCTTTTTGAACGATTTACTAGACGTCGGAAAACAACAGGGCAGTTCAAGCCTTGGCAACAAGCGCCACGAGCGCGTCGTTTACCAGCTGCAACCTCGTCGCATTCGTCGCGGCGCCTCTGTTCAACGCGTGTCCATATTTCGCCCGGGAAAAATTAACGCAACAGGGTCGGAACGAGGTGGAACGCGTGTACACACGCGTGTCCGAGCCCGCATAGCAGAATGCGCGACAACGGATCCCCGTTGTCTTGCAAACACTCGCAATTTGCAAATATTTTTATTTACCGTAGCACTCTCCCGGGCCGGCGAGGGCCGCTGCAGGAGGGCGCGCCGACACTTCAGCAGTCCTCTTTATCCCGGTGAATTATGGAGGGGTCGAGGATGCGGACGGTCGGCGCTGGGCGACGCTAAACAGGGCATAAATTCGGTCGATCCACACCCCCCCCCCCCCCCCCCCCCCCGCCCCCCTCCCACTCCGTTCACCCGCGTTCACCGTGCGAATTCTGTACGACGAATCGCGTCGCTTTACGCGATCCGGGGTTCCGGCTGAAATATCGCCGCGGAGAAGCGAGCGGCCCGCTTACGCCGAAGACAGGGCCACCGGCGCGGCGGCGGGAATCGGTCAGGCCGACGGAACATAAAACCGAAGGCCGAACGTGATACTCCGCTAAAAGTCGCGTCGCCGTGCCCCCGCTTCCCCGCTCCCGCGCGTTCTTAAAATGTGGAAGCATTTCCGGCTTCCCCGGGATCGTTTGAATAATCGTGCTTCAGGGACCGACCGCGACGAGAATACCGATCGAGGTTTTGATCGTGCCGAGCCGTTTTCCCGTTCGATCGCGTACGAAAACGGCGGCAGGAACGTCGCTCGCGACTCGTGAATATTTTTATTACCGTGATGCGAGCGACGCTCGCTGATACGCGCGGCCCGATCAAATTTTCGCGAACGCGATTTATCATCGTCCCCGCCGTAATTTATTCAAACTTTCGAGATGGCGCGGAGGGCCTGCGCGCCGTGTCTTCGTTAATGGGACGCGACAGCGTTCGGGGATAAATCTGAAAGGATAGTTGCAGTCGGGGGAAAATAATGCGTTTTCGAGCACAGAGAGTGTAGTTTTAAATGCAGTGTTTCACGCAGTCGTTTTGAATATATATATATATACATAAAATCTGATGTTGGACTACGATGCAAATGTGATCGCGTGAAACGCGAGTAAGAATTGAACTGTGATTATGAAGAGTGAAAATTTATTTCTTTGAAGATTTTTCTGTAAAGTACAAGCAATTTATTTCATCTTCTAACAAGAATTTCTTGTAATAATTAGTAATACACTCGTATTTTATTTACAGGTAATCAAAATAAAATATGGGGGCGAAAGTAATTTTTTAGCTATTTATGGAAATATAGTATCTTATTTACGTATATCAAGAATAAATATATCAAAAACGTCGCGAATAAATATTAAAGAAATACGTAACAAGTAATGAACAGAGTTTAAAAATAATTCTCACGCTATTTTCTCCTTATTTAATCTATCAAATAAAAATAGTACATCTGCATTAAACTAAAACGAACAATTTCAACATAATTTGCCACAGTCAAAATGCCCTTAAATTAACAGTATCCAGCGAAAGATCAAAGACGCAAAGCGAAATTAAACGAAGTACGGACGGATAAATGGTAAGCTATATCGGACTGCGAGAATTTCTTGAAAAATTTGAGTCCTGTGTGCGGGCGTATGAAGGATCGCTTAACGGCGAATGAAAAACGAGGATGGACGGAGGGGTGGGGGGCGGGGAGAGGGAGGGGCCACTCGAACGGGATACCCGCGACGGTAATTTCTTGCACGGGTAAGCAAGCAAAGCGTAACGGGTTTTGCCTCCGTGGCCTGTGTATTCGTAAATTGCATACACGTCGGCCTGGTAGCTTGTGGTATCTCGTTGCCGGCACGCGTGAAAAGTGATAGCCCGTGTATCGAATTTATCGGAGCGCGGGAATAGAGGGTAATGAAACTCTCCCTCTCTCCCTCTCTCTCTCTCTATCTCTCTCTCTACGGAGATACCGTTCTTTAACGGAGCGTTCATACTTCGCGGATGAAATTTCTCTTAAATATTAACAGTCCCGCGTATCGGCGGTTTAATCGCGACGCCGGCAAACAACGTCCACGCGCGGGGAGAGGATCTCGTCTCGTTCGGCCGCAATTATACGATGATAGAAATACGGCTGACGGCTCGAAAGGTAATGAGCTTTCGTCTGTATCGCCGCGGCCATTCAGGTGAAATAAAGGAGAGAGGGGGGGGGGGGGGGGGGGGGGGGGATGAAAGTGCGATTCTTTGGCCGCGAAATTGCCGTATTTCTTTCCCGATATAATCGCCATTGATTTCATACATTTTTGTCGTAGTATAAGTTCCCCTCATCTTCCCCGTCGGTCTACTTCCGATGAAGTCACCGCCGCGCTCGCTTCATCGGCCAACTTGAAATGAATACCCTCGAGTGTTCTCTTCTATTCAGGGAAGGAAGAGAAAATCTGGGGAGCCGGGCAAAGGATGATGAATTTCGGTGGGACTGACGTTTCCACCACGGTTGGAGAAGCTGCTTCACGGATCTCGCGTTCGGAACAAAAATCAGAACTTCCGAACTAATCCGTTTCGGACTTGACTGCGCTGATACATTTTTAGAACTAATTTCTGTTGGGATATTCGAAGCTACGATCTTGACGTTTCTTTATTTTCTTCGAAATTTGGGTAATTTAATTTCGAAAGTGACTTTTTAAAGTTCATCTGCGAAGGTTCAAATTTTTAGTGTTCATTTTATACTGTACATTGAAATATGTTTGATATTTCTGCTGATATAATAAAATCTGTAATTTTGTTTAGCTCGAAGTTAAAAATATAACTCGCGGTTTCTTTTTTCTTCAGGTTACCTTTCTTTCGAATATTGAAGATCGTAACTATTTTCTAAACATTGATTACTATTTGGTAAAAGTCATTTATCGCCATAACGCGCGCCACTGTGTAGCGTTACAAAAGTGAGGGTTAATGTGCAAAAAATAAAATTAATTGTATGGAGTTACGTAAAGATAAGTTGAAGAAAGTGCTTGAGAAGAGAAGAACAAAATATCCTTAGCTCTGAGCTAAAAGAAGTCATCTCGACACATTTTTTTATACCATCAGCACTAAGATACTTCAATATACAAAATAATACTATATTAATTTCTATAGTATTAATTTACAATATTAAATAATATTACCACGTTTATATCAAAGGTTATACTACATTTAGGCTATACCATCTTTATAAAGAAGACCAAATATCGTGCCCAAGCAAAACTACCTAATATCGTTCCGAGAAAACAGCCAAAAGCTCACAATTTTCTAAGCGACTCGTCGTTATCGTGAAATCGTCGCCGAGCACGGAGCGAAAAAACACGAATCACAATATCCGTCGAGGCGTCAACGGGTGTTTGGTCTCTCCGCGGACACAGCTGGCGAGCTGGTAATTGGCTAATAAGCCGGGTCAGGCTGCACCACGTCCAGTAATGCTACAAAAGGATCCGTGGAGAGGCCGCTTATAAATGATCGATCGCGGGCGACCGCGTTCCAATTTCGCGAAGGATATCTCTCGCTCGAATTCTTTCCTTTCGTCCATCCGATATCAGACCGTACCACCGATCTCTCGCCGAACACGATCGAGCCGGACTCGGACCAGGTTCGGGCCGGATTCGGGCCGATTCTCGGGCTCGTTGCAATCGAACCGGAATCTGGAATAGAAGGTCTAATCGTCCCAATCAATGTTCAATCTGACGATTCGCGGCGGGGTGATTAATAACAGACAATTAGCGTTTCGAAATCTAATTATTCACGGCAAACGTCCATTAGCGAAGCGTGCGCGAGAAGAGAGAGATGGAGAGAGAGAGAGAGGGAGGGGGAGTGAGCGTGCGAGAGGAGTCTGGCGGAACAAAGACGCATGGAAGACACGTTAAACCCCCGAGATAGTGGATGTCTTGCGCGGTCTACGGTCGTCCCCCTCGTTCTCTCCATTATGCCAAGCCCGATGCGTCGCAAGATCGATGGTCGCTTTTTCTGGAAAGCCTCCCTGACACTTTCTTCGGCTTCATTCTTCCCGGCGACGCGCGAACCTCCCTCAACGGGTCATTAATTACCCGCATGACGCCGCGCGCCGCCAGGAATTTATAGATTTTCGAGCCGTTTGTGCCATCGGCCCCCTCCCCCCTTTATGTTTCGCACCTTACAGTTACTTAACGCTCCACTCTATGGCATTCTTTTTGATCCAGATGGTGATTCGCTGACGCTTTGTTCGAAAGTTTCTCAGAAAAGCCGTAGCGACGCTTGCTTTCGCGGTGAGGCGCTCGCAAGGAGCAGATACTGTAGCGTAAGAGTACATTTCTGATAGTATAAGTCGTTCCTTGTGTTTATTCATGATAATATTATGACTTGTTATTTTTGTATTAATTTGACAAAGAAGTTTTCAATCAGAATCCTTGACTTCCTTGTTGCAATTTTTGTTAATAAAAATATATTATACATGGTTCAGATATCTCATGCATTTTATGCATTTAAATAGAAATTAAGTAATTGAAGTATAAAATTGTGGAGGCATTACAAACATTTTAGAATATTACTTTTTAGTTGTTAATGTTATATTAATTCAGGAAATTTTACGAACGTTTATAGACAATTAATAATGGCACAATTATCATAATGGTGGCAATTGCTTCCATCTTCCTGCAATTAGGATACGTGTAATGTATTAATCATCCTCCTATGAAATTTCCATATTAAATAAAATAATAATAACAATAGCCGCGGAACTGGCAATGAAACAGCATTATCCGCAACAACGTTCCCCAACATGCACCGTTTCGGAATGATTAATAAAATCCATCCCGTTCACCGATCCGCGGGAACAATATCCATGAATCCCGAGTTCGAGCGGCGATTCCCAGTCAACCTACTTGTCCGGGTGTTAATTTTCGCGAACGATCGGGGAAAACTGGGGGAACTCGTTCAGCGTGAACAATCGCCTCTAAACTTTTCAATCAATTCCGGAGCGTCGTTCGAGCCTCAGATGGCCGCCGCCGCCGCCCTCGCGCAGTAAATCGTTCCGCGTCGCGCGAATCGTAGGATCCCCCCTCCCCCCTCCGTCCGTCCGTTTCCGCGACCGCGTCGGAATCGAAATTATTTGAAGGCTGACGACGTCGTTAGCCGCCCGGCCGAGAGACGGATAACGACGCGGGAACGGGCAACCGATTGCGTTTGCCCTCCGCCCGCGTTATCATCGAGAACATTAACTTACCGACGGCTGCCGCGCGGCCGGGAGGGAACGATACCGCGGCGGATCGATAAATCGCGGCCGAACTTTATAGGCGGCCCCCGCCGGCCGTGGTTTCGGCCGGCAAAAATATTTTTGCCACCGCGACGGTTCCGAACCCCCGAGCGCCGTTCCCCCCCTCTCGGCCCCTGGCTGAATTTATAGGACCATAAAAAAAAATCTGCATTCGGCCGGCATCGATCTCGATCCCCGATACAACTTATAAATCTGCTGGGCCGCGTCTGCAGGAATTCGTTAATCCATCCGCGCGATTTATCCGTCGCGTTCCGCCCGGACGGACGGGATTATTTTACGCCTGCTGCTACGCTCTCTCTCTCTCTCTCTCTCTCTCTCTTTCCCGCCACCCTGTGCTGGTTAATTAAATCCGTTTCGCGGACAACCGATCGGCTAATTCGATAATTGCGACGATCTTCTCGCCGACGGTGTCCCGTCTCCATCGTTAATCTCCTCGACAAAAAAAAATGTGGCGCTAAAATCGCATCGTGCTGATCTGAGATAATATAGTTATTTTTGTGCGATTTTTATGTCATTGTGGTATGCTTTTAAAAAATACATTTTAAATTATAGGAATAAAATTTGAAGTTTACTATATGATTTATTATTTATGCATAGAGCTATATTTAAAAGAGAATTTTTTCAGAATTATTCACTTTCGATTTGTCGTGCCTTTGTTATCTCCACCATAAAGAATAGCCATAACAGCTCATTATTCAATCGAAAAATTAATTTTCCCTTTAATTATTACTCTTTTATAATTTTCTCTTTCTTTTTTAATTATTCTCTTTATTAATGTGTATTATACATTATATAGTCGTGTACTATGTACATACATAATTTTGAATCTTAATTTATATATCTTATCTGAATCTTAATCTATTGTATATTTAATCTGAATCTATATGTCTAATGAAACTACCATTCTATTATAAAATATAAAATGCATTTTCTAAATAACTTAAACAGTAGAATAAGTATCACTGAAATCTTGTGAAATATAATAGAGCATTATATTTCACCAACTCTCTATTTTCTGCGCGTTGGCTGAATAAACCAAAACACAGAACTTACTTTAAAATATTTATTGCCACGTTTACTGTATAAACACTATTATCTTCTTCCATTATCGCATCGCGTAAAGGACCACTTAATAGTATTTCTCATGAAAACGCTATAATACGGATCAATGAAATGATACTTGACTGGACGAAGACCAGACCGCGAACGTCGCGGTGCCGCGTTTGAACCTTTACCACGACTGGAAACAGCGCCGCGAAGACAAAAGACCCCCGTTGTTTATGGTTTCGCAGTAAATAGCCGCTTACAAGGACTGCCACGATAATTCTTGCCTCTCCGGGCTGTACATCGCTCCGTAACGAGCCAGCAAGAATTATTCCCCGGAAGCGTTGATTTAAATTTATTTGATATCTTACTCCTCCGGTTCGAGCGGCGGCGCAGCGCCGCGTTTTGATAATTGTTCGGGAATTTCTTGTTAAACTTTCTCGCCGTGGTCCGCGCGCGATGCTAATTCGGTTAAAAATACGGTACACCGGTCGAAAAGTTGGCCCCGGTTGTCTCCAATTGTTTCCGAGATGGCGCATCGGAAAGGCGAAAGTTCCCGGGGGGGGGTGGGGGTGGTGGTGGGGGGCAGTTTCGCCCCCCTCGAACTCTCCGCGGTCCTTCGGAAACGAAAAGAAAATACGTGTTTCACTATTCCGCCGGGGTTACGATTATGCAAAGTCCCTTACGAACCGGTGTCGGCTCCCCTCTCCCCCTCTCCCTCCCTCCCTGTTACCATAATTGCATATTTTTTACGTCGCCCCTCGTTAATCATCCCGCCCTCGCGGCGCGCGGTCTTGAAACTCGCCTCGGAGCGCGCCGAATCGTTTATTCAGTGCGGCGATAGCCTTCTATTTGAATGTCGAAACGCGGAATTTTCTGACGATGAACTTTCTTCGACGTAATACCCGAAGTTCCTCGAGGGCCGCTCCACGCTGGTAAGACCCCGGCTTATTTTCGTTATAAATGTCCCATCGACGATTCCTTGTTGCCCCGCGTCTTTCATTGTTTCGCCGGCTATGGAAAACTTTTCGAAGCGGTTCGATTCTATAATTATTTCTGCAAATACTATTTTATAGCCCATTCAATGCAATTCAAGTATATACATATGTACGTCAAGAATTTATATAAATGTGGCGTGAATTTTTATGTAGATACAAAACACATATCGCAGTTACGTAAACGTGGATTTGTGATCTAAAAGAGAGATGCATTCAGATGCAATTTAACAGCAATTTAATTTTTTAAAACTGCTAGCTACTCCGATTTTGTTCCAACATGCATGTAATTCTAATTATACAATTAACAACGTTTCATTGACAAGTGAAAATATTAACTAATACCATTTTGTGTAAATACAAATCTAGTGTAACTAATCGAAGACAAATTTGTCAAAAGTAGCTGTAGATATTTCTAAACACTATTAATTTATAAATTCTCAGTTGGCTGATAATAAATTTTTAAATTATAAAAATTTCAAAAATGAAAGATATAAAATTTATGACTATGCATAGTTGAAAAGACCGCAGGGTTATTTTGTTGAAATAATACACGGAGCGAAGAACAAACACCATATGAAAACTTGAACAGCTGCATTCGAAATACTTCAGCCCGTTCTTTGATTTATGATTCTGAACGTAGAATTACCCCCTCGTCTATGCTATCATTATGGGGAGGGGGGAGGAGGCATTGCATATTAATCTTAACTCAAACGCAAACGAGCATAGTTCTCATAGCAGTTAGGTTCGGCTGTAAAGTACACTCTGCGCTTCAGTATTTACTCAATTTTCGACATGCACTTCCTCGCTTGCAGTGTAGTGTTAATATTTTGCGTCGCTTTACAGTCTCCCGCATTTTCTCATCCACCGGCTATGGTCGAACTTCTAACTCAATTAACACTATAATCGTTAAGTATCTTCCGCATTTGACGGTATTAACATCACCTACAAAGCCTCTTAATAAACGCCTGCACCGCACGTTGAAATTAAAATAATTCTTCTACAATAGCCTATTTAATTAATTATCACGTTATTTTATTGCTTTCGCGGATTTTGCAAAATTTATTTAACAAATTCTTAGTGTCGTGTATTTCCATATGGCGAGAGAAAAAGATAGATATTAACTGATTTTTCTAAATATTATTTGTCGTGATATTGTAATAAAAATATTCCAGAAAAATTGATTCGAATATATAGTTTTATAATACTCTCGTAACCAAACTTTTATTATCTAGTCATTGTATCATTTAAATATCATATTATTGAGATGTTATATTACTTAGATATTATATCATTTAGATACTATATTATCTACCAGAGAACTAAAATAAAATTTTTCGAAAATAAAAACATTACAACATCGAGATATCAAAAATAAGCTTCGGAGAAGAGAATTTCTGCGCATACATTATGCAATGATGATATACGATCGTAATCGGTGGCAACGCGCGCGAGAGTGGCTCGACAATAAAACTCGCAAATAAAACGCAATCGCGTCGGTGATCGTCGGCCGACGATTGGCGCGCACGGAAGCCAGCGCCGGTGGTAATCAATTTTCCAACGGGCAAGCTAATTTCGTCGGAGCACGGTCCAAGACGGTGAAATTCGGTGGGAAATCGTGGAAAACGCGAGGGTGGACCGTCTCCGCGATTCGTGAGCCAAAACTTTCCCTTTAATTGGACGGACACTCGGCGAAGATAAAAAACCGCGGACAAAGGAGGTCGATCAGGTTTTCTTGCCCGCTGCCAGGAACGGCGCGAGCAGGGCCTAGAAAGAGACATAAGGAGAGGGATGAAGAGAGAGAAAGAGAGAGAGAGAAAAAGGCAGATGAAGAGAGAGAGATATAGAGATAGAGAAAGAGAGAGATGAAGGGAGAGAAGCAAAGTGGGGACAGAGATGAATAGAGAGAGCGAGAGAGAGAGAGAGAGAAGCAAAGTAGAGACAGAGAAGAAGAGATTGAGAGAGGCAAAGTAGAGAAAGAGAGAGTTGATAAGATTAAGGGAAGCAAAGTAGAGAAGGAGGGAAATGATAACATTGAGAGAAGCAAAGTAGAGAAAGAGGGAGATGAAGAAATTGAGAGAAGCAAAGTAGACAGAGAGTGATGCATAGAGAGAAGCAAAGTAGAACAAGAGATGCAGAGATCGAGAGAAAGAGCCGCAGAAAAAGAAAGAAAAATCCAAAGGGAGGTTGAGGCAAAGTGCAGTGCCGGCCGAAGGAGCAGCGGAAAAGAAAATCCAAGAACAGAAGAGGTCGTGGAAGGGATGACATTGTAAGCCAGATATTTTCCGCTCAATCTGCCAGCCAATCGCTCCGGCCGGGGCGCACTTGGAAGTTTCGTATTCAGCTGGTGTACCGTACGGGCTCGCGCGCGGGCGCGCGCTCTCGGGGTTCATCTCGGCGTTCGAAAGGAGACAGGGGAAACAATGGCCCGCTGGCGGCGGGCAAAACACGAAACAGAGAAGCGGTGTGTTCGCGTGTCGGCAAAGGACCTCCCGAGGGTCTTCCGCCGGCCGCAGGGCCAATGGAACGCGAGATGATATGCACGGGCCGGGCCGGGCCGGGCCGGGCCAGGCCAGCGCGCAAGGATGCGGACCGATGAAAAGAGTAACGAGGCCGCAGCTGGTCCAACGGTGTCTGTGCCAAAACGGAACGATCGTCCTAGATCCATCCTACCGAACAATGGCCGACGATTTATCGAAGCCGGCCGGGATCCTCCGGTACCTCTCCTAATGTCAAAACCTGCCGGTGGATCGATTTACGCGCACAAAGTGCGCTTGATGTACAACGAAGGCCTGCCGTGTACAGCCGATGCGGCGGACCGGTGATTCACTGCGAAAGAGGCGTGAGGAAGAAGAACTACTGGCCGAGGGATAGCGACGGTCACACTGGATTCTTTACACGAGATATGCCGGCGCATCGACAGTGTCGATGGCTCGGAATGTTTTATTGTTTTAACTATCGAGCTGGGAGTGAGTTATTCAGTGTCCGGGAATATTAATTCTCATCGCTTCGATTGACAGTAATTCTGCCAAGCTTATGCCAGCGTTCCAGCTTTTTATACAATTCTTGGAGAAATAAGGGTTGGCAACTAGTTTGAGGATGATCCAAGAAGTCTCTTTAAACTAATCATAGTTCTATTACTTAGTGTCTTCAATAATTTGGATTATTTTATTATTTAATCTTGTGTGCCGGCGTGAGTTAATTTAAGAATTTCAATTCGGATTATTTGGAATTTTACTGCTTAGTCATGTCTCTTAATCATTTTTATTTAACATTATTTTTACCATAGGGGCCAACGAATATATATTTAATAGTTCTCAGCAATAATTATTTTTTATTGTTACTTGAAAAATATATTTTATTATTTTCTACAAAAATATGTATTTTCGTGAATGTCCACAGTAATTGGTAACTATTGAAAGTTACTTTAAACATTAATATTTACAGTGTAGAACGAATAAAACTGTACATAAAACAAAAGTAATTGTATCAGGCTAGCTGTTTTTCTTCGACTAACGACGTTCCTGACTCAACGACCCTAACTGGGTCTTTCTTTCCTAGGAAAGAACCATCCCTTAAGCCTACGTGCTTAACCTAAAGACGCTATGGTATCCTCGCACTCCAACAATTATCGATTACTCCATGGTGAAGTCTTCGCTTCCTACTACAATATAATTAATCCTTTTGTTGCTCACGGCGAGTATACTTATCACAAAGAAAAACAAGCTTTGTATTACACAAAAACATCTGACAAAATATTGTATGCAAAAGTGTTGTATATTTAAGAGTATTTTGCGGAATCGAGTCGACAAAGTTATTAATTACGATGCTTCCGAGGTAATGTCATAATTAGTACGACGTCCCTCAAAGCAACGTTAGAAGTACAGTAATTATAAGATGACAGAATGAAAGGGTTTCAATTTTCCTTTTAATAGCATCAAATTTACGTAAGCGTTCAGTGGATTCGCGAATTATTGTAACGAACAGCAACCCTTTCGAAAGCGAAGTAATATATAATATAAAATATATCATAAAAATATAAGTTACATAATAATAATATATTGCTGATACATAATATATCATTTGAAAATGAGATAACCGCGGAACGTAAATTCCGCAAATGAAGACGCGGCAAACATGTTTTATCTTTATAAATTTTTTTTCCATTAAAAACGCGCGCGTCTAGGAGAATTATTTTATAAAGAAGCTAAAAATATGAAATCCGCATGAAGTGAAATTTTTACGTGGAGTATTTTATAATCCGACACCGACCCCAAAGAGTTAATGTACAGAGTTTTTAAATTAAAAAGTATCTCCGTGAACTATTCTATAAATTATGCTAAACTCAGCATTCCGCACAGAGGGAACTCTGTCTTTGTACTCTACACTCTCCGCGAGCACTGTATCCGCCGCCCCTTTGTTATTTTACACTCTGAAATCTGTCTCTGTATTTTACATTTTGACCTTTAACTTTTGATTGAAATGTTCATTTTGCATTCATTCCTGCGTGCCTTCTGGCCCCTCGCGCTTCCGGGCAATTAGTTAATGCGAAGCTATCCCCGACCTGTGACAAACCGCAAAAGCCGCTGTTGGTTAATAATGAAGGATTAAATGTTATGATAAAGCGTTTATGAATGGCGCGGTGTTTCAAGATTCGAGAACGTGTCTGAGCATTGCACGCTTTTTCTACTTACTATGGTTGACGTAAGCTGTTACCATTTTCGTTGCTACTATATTATTTATTATTACGTTACTGCTACGCTATACTACTAATGTTTATAAATACCATTCACATTAGTGTTAAAATTCCTCGTATCTTACTTAGTATAATTAAATTGATAAATATTAGAAAAATCATATTTTATTTTCACAAGTAAAAGTGTGCAACATATTTTTAAATTGTCGAAGCTTGTTATACATAATAGCTACAAATGCTGAACAATGCTTATAAACTAATGTTAACAATTAATTTTGCACTCGATTTAAGCAACTATAATCGCTTAAATATTGTTGCTATTAAAATTGAATTCTGTCACAGCTTCCAACGATTTCAACAGTTAAATGGTACGCGGTTAAACATTAATATTCAATGATAGAAGATACGAAGCAATAAGTAATTCGAAGTTCGCAAGCCGCACTTTTAACTGCAAGGATAAGTTTCCTCTCCGACAAAATTTTATTACGAAGTTCGCGGCAAGCCGGAAAAAGTGCAGCTGCACATCCCTCGAAATGAAGATAGCAATTACGGATTCTCTCGCAGTGGGCGAACAAGTGTCGAAATACGCGAAGTTCCATCGTCTTTCGCGAGAGCCGAGGTTAATTAACAATTTAATGCTGACCTTGTCGAGTGCGAGAAGTTTCTAATTTCCCGATCGACGGGACCGTCTCGCCCAGGCTCCAAACTCTTCAGCGCGAATACATAAATGATCCTCTGCTTTGTAACAGCTTAATTATTTACCGTTTCAATCACGCTGAAAATTCACCGAATCACCATTCCGTTGCGAAGACGGTCCTGCTAAAAGTAAAAATAATGGCCGGTTGCATATTTCCCTGCTGAAGATTATTCAACGGAGATGTTCTTTTTACGTGGTATTGTTGGAAATAATTCAATAGTTTTCATATTTTTGGTACACCCTGTATAGGCTATCATTGATTACGTTACTTCCGGGAAATTAGGGGTTCCTGAGTTCATTTGAAATAATTTTCTCCTTTACGAAAATGTTCTCAGAGGTATCGTTAACGAGTTATTAACGAAAAATGCTGACCAATGCGAGGGGAACTCAGCTGGTGGGCGGGACTAGGTTTCGTTCACTGGTTGACTCGGCTGCTCGCTTCTCATTGGTCAGTATTTCTCTCCAATAACTCGTCAACGATATCTCAGAGAAAATTTTTATAAAGGAAAAAGTTTCTTCAGGTAACCTCAGGAACCCCTTCTCTAATTTTGGTTCACTTTGCATGCAATAATAAAATAGCAAAGTTTATACATTTATGGCAAAAATAATTGGACAAAACGCAAAGCTATAAAAACGTTAAAAGAATTCATACTACAATATTTCCAACTTATAACAGTTATTAAAACACAATTTTCATCTAATTCATTTTTATGATTGAATTCGACAATCTTAATTTCGCATAAGAAAATCGCAGTCAACAATGACCCTGTGCTTTTCGAATTCAGAGTTCTTGCCAAAAAAAATAGTCCGCGGACGTGGTCGGGTCTCGGCTAGTTAAGACCCTAACAAGTTTCTCCGCTTTTAAGTTCAGCACGCGGTGAATCGCGCGCGTGTTACGCGAGAGCCCGATGTTACTTAACGCGCGCGGAGTGGGGGGACAGGGAAGGTGGTTTCAAGACTGGCTGCTCCGGAGGCTTTTAATACGGCGTTAATGCCCCCCCTCGCGCCATTGTGGCCGCGGCAGTTTTAAATTATGACCGGGCCGCGTATCTTCTGAATGGCAAATAATAGCGGCGTATAAACTCGAGGTGTTTGCCGCGGCGTGCGAGCGTAGCAATTAAACAGAGCCCTCTCCGACACGGACTTTTCACTCCACTGTTCCTCCTATCCGCGCTCTCCCGCCCTGTTACGGCCCACGTCATTTGCAACAACGATAAAACCGAGGGGAGGGGGGGGGGGGAGAGACGCGGGATCGAGTTGCTTACCCCCCCGCCAGCCACGTCGCTCTCTGCCACGGGCCGCATTTTTATCCTACACAGAAATGACTGACGACGAGCCCGCTACGCGGAACGCGGACGCGTTTCAGGTTAATGCGACTGGCTTCGCGTTTGTTCCTGGTGTGTTTGACAAATTACACGGGAATTAATATTTCTGTGGCGTTTGATCCTTTTCTTTATATATTTTACAGATGAAGTGATTAGGTTTCTTAGATGTCGAAGAAAAATATCTGTTACGTGTCGGGTAAAAATGTAAAACAAATAAATGATAAAAGGAAGAAAAATAAAAGAATGAGATTTTATTCTAAGTTAGTACCTATAAAATATTTAGAATATTTAATTATAAAGATTATTTTGTATTTAGAATCCTTAATCCTATGTATTACTTAGTATTTAAAATATTTAATTCTAAATATTATTTAATTTTTAGAATATTTATTTCTAAACATTATTTAGTATTAGAATATTTGATCCTAAATATTATTTGCTATTTAGAATATTTATTCGCAAATATTATATAGTATTTAGAATCTTCAATCCTAAATATTATTTATTATTTGGAATATTTATCCCTAAACATTATTTCGTATTTAAAATATTGAATCCAAACTATGATTTAACATTCAGAATATTAAAAGAAGTCCCAAAGTCGACCGAATCACAAAATAGTTATTTCGTTCTAGACGGTGTCCGAATATTATGGTAGCTGACTGCACGCGTACCGCTGGATTCTGATTTGAAACCACCTTGCGCGAATCAGCAATGCGGAGGCACCGCCGCCGCCGCCGCGTAATTGGCATGAGCGCGTATATTTCTCTTCAATTTGCCGCGACCGTCGACTAAAGCGGCGCGTTTAATCAAAGCGACTTTTCGGTCGCACAGTCACGTAGACCGAACAAACCATCGCTACAGGCAGCGGTAATTTGACGAGGACTGAAAAGCGAATGCCGTAGCACGAGCGGCGTAACCCCGCTTCCATCCTACAAACGTTTCTCAGAGGTGTCCGATAATTGCAGTTTAGGCGATTCGATATCGCGAGAAGTTCGCGCGCGCGGGGGCTCATATCGCGAGAGGCGAGAGGGAGGATTTTTATTATGCCGGCCCGTACCGCCGGAAAGTGTCCGAGCGGTATAGAATCGTGGAGGAGGCTACTTAATCTTATGGAAGTGCACGGGCGCGGTGCTTACTTGCGAGTGAAGCTTCCTCTTCAGAAACGGTGGATTTATGTGTGAACCCTTTAAAAGAAAAACGGAGAATTTATCTGGCGGGGCGCAGCCATGAAAAATTGGGCGGAAGGAGGGATCCGGCACGGGTTGCATTTCTGCTGACGTTCCGCTTGCGCGGCGCGCGCGCTCCGCGGTAAAAACTGGGTCTCGGGTGTATGTTTACAATGAAAATAGCGAAAGGTTTCCACGGGCGGCGTGCTCGCGTTTTCAATCGCGCGGGACCGTTGCCGGCGTGAGAGTTATCGAAACGTAAGCCGCGCCCGTGCCGCGACCGCTCGGTGATATAGAATTTCACTAAGATAAACAATTACGCGCTGATAAAACGTAGCGTCGTGTTCGCGGCCGGAAACTGTCCGGGTTCATTTTCATGAATTTGTTTTGAGCTCGTATGATTGAATAATTCAACGGCGTGAGAGCGTCGATAATTGCATAATGAATCGTTAATGGGAAGTTATGCATGTATTAAACTGTTTTAATTTTAAAATTCTCAATTCGGCCGTGAATTGATAAATTAGTGTTGACATTTTTAAATAGTGAATTCAGTTGAAAACTGATAAATTTGGAAATTGTGATGTCGAAAGATATTGCACGCAAAATTAGTTTCATAACTTACGTTTTGATATTATATTTAAGAATTTAATAAAACACTTTTATCATCAAGAACTCGTGAAACAAACGTGAAATGATAGAAAAATTAGTAAACAAATTATTAACAAAATTAATAAACAAATTACTAACAAAATTAATAAACAAATTGCTAACAAAATTAATAAACAGACCGAGCGTAAACGTTCGTTCGTTAATTGTAATATCCATAGTTCGAACCATACGAATCACCTAATTACAATTAAACATTTGTATCTCGCATAATTCGCCGTAGCGTTGCCGGCTCGCCGTTTCAGCTAGAGCGCGAAAATATTTATTCTGTCCTCTAGTAATTACGCCGCGACTGCCGTGGCAATAGTTGGTAACATAATTCCTTTTCAATTAAATCATTGAACGTGAACGGCGGATAAACAAGTTCCCCAATTTCAAATTGAAGCGACATTAGAGACCATTGTCAGCGATTAATGATCCGTATTCCAGAATTCGGTTACATCCACTGCCGGCGCATGATTGTTAAACATAATGCACGTACATATCCGGATGTAATCAGTGTTAGCGCTATAATTATTAGCGCGTCGCCCGAATGTGCCCGCCTCGCCTCGCCTCGCCTCGCCTCGCCTCGCGTAGTTCGTTCGCATGCATCCCGGCGTGTAACGCTATGTTTCTAAGTCGGATTATACGGAGCCAAACATTTCGAATAGTGCATCGGTTGCCACAATTACAAACCGCTAACTTCATCATTGAGGAAACATTTTGCCGCGCAAACAGTATCTACGTGCACACATTGTGCTTTCGTGTGTTATTAGAAACGGACTTAATTAAATCAAAATGCATTCATTAATCTTTGGAAAATTTAATAAATCATCATTGTTATCAGTAGGTTACGATTACAATAACTGGATAAAATAGCATAGCCTAAACATATTAGGAAAATTTAAAATACTGAATTTTATTGAAAATTATTAAAATAATAAATAGACTATTACTTCGCTTTTCTTTCTTATGATTAATTCCTCAATCTTTGGAAATTTATTAAATAATCATGGTTATCACTAGGTAACGATTACAATAACTGGATAAAATAGCATAGCCTAAACACATTAGACAAATTTAAAACCACACTAATTAAACATTATTGAATATTATTAAAACATCAAATAGACTGTTACTTCACTTTTCTTTCTTATAATTGAGTTTGCCAATTTAATCAATACTTTATCTAACGACTCCCATTTCAATCGCTTTAAAAGAAAATTATTTTGTTAACATGAAATAAGACAGCCATTTCCACAGCATCATCGGGCCGAAACAATTCCCAGCGCCCGCGCACCGTTAACGTATCCAGCATTACGAGATTTCGTCATTAAACCGTTGACGTTATCGCGATGCAGTTTCGAGTGGCGTCCATTACGGGAAAAATTGGCGCAGTTGAAACGGTTTTTCGAGGTCCGGGGGCTTTTTCGGAAACAAACTTTCGGAGTGGTGTGTGATCGATGCGTCCGCGTTCGAAAGTGATCGGCTCGGCCGGGCGAAAAAAGACCGGATTATTTATTACAGCGTATCGAAAATACACAGAGTGTCTATGGGCATCAGTCACGCTAGCGAAGATTTACATGGTACCCGTTGTTTCGATACTATCAAGAGAGAGCCAGAGAGATCGAAAGAGAGAGAGCGAGAGAAAGAGAGAGAGAGAGAGAAGGCAGGAAGAGAGGCAGAAAATTATAGATAGCAACAGAGAGAGAAAGGGGTGACGGAATCGACGAAGCGAGAGAGCGGATCGCGCCGATTCCGCGTGCGGCGCGAGTTGATCGCTACGTCCCCCCCTATTGTGAGACCGTGTTAACACGTCCGGCGAGTAATTCGCTAAACTTGTCGAGGACCGGGTATTAAATCGCTTCCGCGAAGTTTCGACGTTTTGAAATCGCTCGTCACTGCACCAAGTTTCTGGCTGTCGAACGCCGATATGTTTACACCGTGCACGCCCGGATTCCGTTCCCTTCCTTTCGCGACCGGATTCAACTTGAAAACATCGTGCTACACGGATAGCGATTCTTCTCGGCCGTGCACGGAATGGAATAACCGGACGTCCCCATTTTTTCCGGATTTTCTACTATTTTTCGTTCTATACGTAAGCGGCGCGAGTGTCGGCCTGACTAATGCCGAGTTGTACTACTTACACGGTCTCTTCGGTACTAATTTAAATTCTGTTTTATGCGACGTGAACTTGCAAATTAATTGCGACATAAAATGTTTGTATCAATAATGCTATAATTTAGTGTATGAAATTATTGAAATTGACAAATATTTTAATTTACTGTTGTATAAAGTTATTTCTGTGGAGGTTAGTAGCTCTCTTAGTGTCGAGAACGACGTATCACTATTGTTGGTTATTCTTGAAAAGATATTGTTTTCTTAATATTTTTACCAAATGAGAATTTCATTTCTTATTTCTCCTCCCTTTTTAAATTTGCTAATAATCAGATTTTACAAAATTCTTGCAATTTCTTTACGAAACTTGATCAAACTACATCAAACGACTTTTATACATTTCACTCAAGTACAAAATTTTATCAACGCTAAAAAAAATTAAATAATTATAATCATGCAAAAGTGCAATAAAAATCACTTCAAATCTGAACAAATCTTCCCAACCCATAACCCAGTAAACAATCAATGCTCTAACACACGCACCAGCCATACTAATTTTCATAAACTAAACCAGACTAAGTACATCCAGAAACAAAGTATATTAAATCAAAAATATAATAAAAGATATAAAACATAACCTTGTAAAACGAGTTGGAGGCTCCGCTAAATAAAGCTGCGAACGGTTCCAAGTGCAGTTACAAAAGGGGTCGATCGTCTGGCAATTAATTTGTCGGTGAATTCGAACGAGAAGCCGGATGAATTTAATGCTACGTAGCCGGTGTAGCCGAGCCAACCGAACGCAGTCCAACGCGTCGTTTTTACTGGCAGTAGAAAATTGTTTCATTATCGGGTCGGGGGATACGGGCGCTCGGAGCATCAGATTCTAACGGCGGCGCGTCCCATTAACGCCGCTGGAAAATAATTTCAATGGAGCCGCGCCAAGATTCCTCGCGTACCACGGTAGGCTACAAGTGCGCCGACACCTGGCATTGTATCGCCCTGCGACCCTCCGGCCGGCTCTCCGTTAACGCTACTCGCTGCAGAACGACGAAGACACTCCCTCCGAGTTCTTATTCAACGAGTATTATTTGTACGATCTTCTCGACCATAAATCCCTAAATACGTGACTTCTTTTAATCACTCGCACAATACAGTCGGAAGACGCCATAATAGATCTGAAGACGCCACCACTACACTTCTTATTTGTTAACCGCGAACGCGGAATATTAATTGACTAAAATAACCCTTTATTATTCGTTTCTACGATATTTCTATGTTTGGAAATCATTTCGTTAATTGACGAGCTTCGTTTCCATGGTTAAAATGTTCCTTATGGTGATGACGAAGTAGCAGAATTATGAAAGATCAAAAGGAATTTTTATTCGTTTGGAAAAAAGCTGAGCAGAGTCTAGTAAGTAAAGGTTTCGCAGATTTTTTGATAAAAACGGTGGAGATTTGTGATATTGGTTAAAATGTTCCTAATGATAAGGACGAGGTAACAGTATCATTAAGGATCAGAAGGTATTTAAATTCTTTCGGAAAAAGCTTGGCGAGATCAAAAGAGGACTTATAATGGATGATGAGATTATAGATTATTTTATAATAATGAGGAGGACTTATATTCTTGGTGAAAATGTTGTCAATAACGAAGATAGATGAACGATACCATGGAAGATTAAGAAACGTCGATTTTATATTATGAAAAAGTTTGATAGGATGAAGAAAGATAAGAGTTTCATTTTTATGTGTTAATTGTACCAACGAAGGGAAACAAACAAATACTATGGCTGTGGGTAGCAGTGGCCGCTGCATTTTATTGGTTGAGACAGGCATTTCCTCTGCAGCGTAACAAGTTGCGGATTCCAGGGATTGTGAGTAGTAAATACCAGGCATCGATTCCTTCCATTGCCAGCATACCGACTACGGTTGGCGACACTGTACTATACAACACGGTGTTTTGTTCAATTTCGAACAATTTATTGTTCATTAATTTTTTATTCGATATTTATACGTGAAGTGTACTAAATTGTCGAGAAAATAGGTTGGATTGAAGAAGAAATAATTATTTGGTCATAAGCTTCGACTTAGCAAGAAATAAATAGTTATATTAAAATTTTTATACAGATTGTTCCAAAAATAACTAACAGTTCGGAAATGAGAGATTCTTGAGGAGATTTGAAACAACTTTTTGCTTAGCGAAAATGCATTTAGTAGCTTCGTTCATGAGTTATTAAAGGAAAACGCTGACCAATGAGAGCAGGTGAACGGCAGCTCCACTTAATGGCGACTGCCTCGCGCCTCTCATTGGTCAGTATTTTTTGCTAATAACTCGATAACGGTGCATCGTAGAAAATTTTTGTAAAGGAAAAATTGGCTTCAAATGCCCTCAGGAATCTCTCATTCCCCGATTATGAATGATTTTCGGAACACTATATAATCAAGATCATTTCTTAGGCCAAATTACCAAAGATGAACATATCTCTTTAGTCGTACCTATCTAACCAAAACAATACTAGCTTAAAAATACTATGAAAGGGTTACATATATCTTACTAATTGTTCTATTTCAAATTCATCATCATCATCATCATCATCATTTCAATTTTAAATGCTGAAGAATTTACAAAAAAAAATTGAATAAAACGCGTGCTAGAGAGAACTTTTCCTAGCAACAAATAGCCGCGGGATATCTCGTGCGAAATCTCGTTTAAAAAAAAACAAACGTCGTGAAATCTGCTAAACAGTTTTAAGATCGAGAGCATGGCAACCGAATGAGAGTAACGGCATTCCCGTCGACGTATAGGCCGAGCGCAGGCTCGTTCAAGCCAAACCGGGAGAAAAAAGGGAAGAACGAAGGCAGAGTGCCAAAAATATTATTCAATTAGCTGATGAAACGAGCCAGAAATTCATTAGACCGTGCGACTCGGCTCGGCGAATTTAATTCATAATACCGTCGGACGATTTGTGACGAACAGGTGAAGCGCCGGGGCCGGGGGCTACGCTGTCGGTTTAATTAAATAAGACAACCATCCTTCGAGACACTGCAGTTTATCGGCTTGAAAATTTCGCGCTTTTATACCATTTCTATGAACTCTCTTGCCTGACCCGTACTTGCGCTATCACGAAACTACATTACTCGCCATTCTTAATTAAATCGTATTATCGCGTGTCGCGATGGAATTAATACGACACGTTCGTATCATATGCTAAACTAATCTGTGTAAATAGAGGTGATTGTTAAGTTGGAAGAGAGTTTGTAGGAAGCAAAATTTTCGACAGTAAAATGTTATAACCTTGATATAATGAAACTATTTAATTTGGAAGTTATTTTAAATTAATTTACGGAAGATGAAATGTTATTTCATTGCTTGCTATAATAGTACTGTTATTCTACTACTATTATTATATATACTATTTATTACTACTACTATTATTATAATACTATTACTACCACTACTATTATACTACTATTATATTAGTTGTGATTATAATTGGAGCACAGATTTCTATCGGAAGTTAAAATTGCATACATTAATTATAAAATGCAGAAGCTTCTTTTCTTAACCATTGTATTCAGTTGACAGTGACACATAATAATATTTTTTAATTGTTTAACTAGTTTCGTTAGTTTGCATTTGATTTACTTATTTTTTCCATAAACTATGAATCTTGATGCAAAATGAAAATTTTCCAAGACAAATCAAGTGACAGTAAATCGTTCCTTTCATAATTTTGAGAAATTAAAAATAGTGTAACAATAATAATAAATTCTTCTACTGTCTTCACAATGATATATTCCAGTTACTTATTTATGCCACGAATGTATAAAATCAGCAATTGAATTTAAATCGTCGCTATATCAAACTACAACAATAGAAATTTGATAATGAAAATGACTGAGACTAAACAAACTTCTCAGAGAGTATGATTTGCCTCGTATACAAATCTTCGATAAGGAATTATCGATACTCGAAAATGGCCATTCACAGTCGAGAATTGTCCACACCATCAAGTCATCGTATTAGAACGCCACAAAGCCAACTGTCCAATAAAAGGAAAAATCTGCAGTCTCACGTCTACGCAACCCACCTCCTTCGAAATTTCCACACAACAAAATCCCCCAAAGAATGTCAAAGTCGCAACAAAAAACCATGTCAAAGTCAGCCCTACCCCAAGAGACGCCACGTCACCGATCCCTTTATCCAATCAAACGCCGGACGAGGTATTCGAGGCGAGGTTGCTCGGCTCGAAAGCTCCGCAAGTGTACTATACTATAGAAAACACCCAGAAGCGGTGAAAAATATTTTCTGATTTTCAACCTTGACATTTATGTCCAATTTTCTTATTTTTTACAATCAAGTTTTCGACTAGTGATTTAGAGATCATTTATAGTAAGACAGAAAATTCATTTTGACAGCGTTTAGTAAAATTTGCTTTAGTAATAAAATTTATAAATAATAATATAATTCTAAAATACAGCTTATACGGCTCAAATTAAATTACTGAATCTCTGTGAATAAATATTCCAAATTATAAGTGAAAATAGAAAGCCAGTTCAGTTATTTTAAAATGGGTTTCCTTGGAATCATGTAACAGTATTAACAATTAACGCTCTTTACCATGAATTTTTATAATAAGTTAAAAAAATGTGTCTAACTATTACTGCATTTGAATAATAGCATATAAAGAAAATACAGAAAAAGGATAACAGTTTCCAAAGATTTTTACAACCGTTCCCATACGGGCGCACAAAAAGTACGACGAAGCTTGTAAGTTTTTATTTCGTACGAAAATCGCGGAACGATACGGTACGGAAGTTCGATAAAAATTTGGAGGGCACTTACGAAACGGTACTTTTTACTTTTACGGCTTTTGGGTCGGTTGCCCCATGGCTGAGCGTTCCGGCAACTCATTCCAGGATAAATAGTGGCCGCGCGGGGGCGGCGGCGGCGACGCGCAAAGACGGGGGAAGAAAAGCAGATACATGGCACTCGGCAAACGGCGTATCATTTAAAACTTCCAGTCGACGACCCCTGACTCGAAGCCCCCGGGACCGAGGACTCGGCCAGCGCGATTCCGGTTCTCAAAGGAGCGCCATTATATCGGATCCTTGTTCCTTCTTTTTCCGCGTTCCATCATCCCGGGGTGACCCAATCGGGAAACGAGCGCGGGAGGAGGGGGGGAAGAGGCTGTATCTCGGGTTCGCCCGTTTCATCCCCCATCGGTTCGTCATACCGTGCCCACGGGGCTCGGTTCGATTTGCGATCGCCATCTCTCGCCTCTCTTGGCCCATCTCGCGCGAGCCTAGGTCGGATCGTCTTCAAACCTCTTCCCCCTCGCCGGATCGTCTGCTCCGCGATGCCCTCTGTTTCACCCTCTACTTTCCTCGTCATCCACCGCTTTCCTCGTCACCCTCCGCTTTCCTCGCCACCCTCCGCTTTCCTCGTCATCCTCGCGGCGAACAGTTCCTCTCGCCTCGTTCTCCTCCTTAACGAGTGCGCGGGGGTTAATGCTTCGAGAGCGGTTTCCCGTGGAGATATCGAAGTCGCCGGGAACGGCCCCGCTCGAGCGTCCACTCGCCGATAACCGAACGGAAATTTCCGACACGCGCCGTCCGTGTGCACGCCCGAGGAAGATTCATAAGGTCGGGACACGACCGGGCAAAAATCGTTCGGATAAGTTGCAGATAGCGCGACGCCCGCAGATACCGTCGGATGTCACCCGATCGAACGGAAACTCCTCCGAGTTGGATTATCCGGGATAAGATCGCCACTTCCGCCGTTTATACTTTTCAGCCGGACGATCAATAAGTCCTCGAGATATACTTCGTTTGGAACAAACACCAGTCCAGCATCTGATTTTATCGTAAGACTATTAACGCGTTTCATTCGACCCGCGACTACTTATTGTGGGATTCAAATTGTTAGTTCTATATTTATATATTTACTGTCTATTATACAGTTTTATATTTATGTGAATCGTGAAATTATTCGGAAATGCGTACAGTTACTTTTAACCCTTTGTTGTCGTGTGTCTACTCTCAGTCACCGAAGCAATTTATTCTTTTTTTTTATTTTTAAATAATATTGAAACATATTATTGTGTAACATATGTCTAAACATTAAAAAGGAGTTAATAAATTTCGTTTTTCCTTCTTTTATTATTGTCCACCGAAAGAAAATTAATTACGACCAGCATGACTTGTGTATAAATTTAATACGACCGCAAAGGGTTGAACTGTATGATCTTGGGTGACTATCGCTGGCTGCACTGGTAAAGGGTTGAAATTCAATCGTTGCGTATATCATAATTAAATTGTAGATTCAATAAGTTAATTATTAAATAAAAAGAGACGAAAATCCGCGATCTAAAAGCTATTAATTTAATCAAAATGTGCCCCATTTGTTTCAATACACTTTCCCCAACGCGAGTTTAATTCATAAATGTCTGTCTTCAAGAAATTCTGATTTTTCGGATCAATAAACTGTAGTATGGAATTTTTCAGACTGTCTCCATTTACATACCGTTTAGCCCACAAAAACTACGCATACGTCGTACAAAACAATTGCGAAATTAAATGAAGTAAAATATAAAATTTTATACAATATAGATCTTTCGCTATTTTAAACATTTAGGACAGTTTTTACGGGCTAAATAGTATATAGTGTTCTTGCAGGATAAATAGTATATAGTATTCATATGCACCAACCTAATAAAATGCACTTTATCGCAGCAGATAGAGATACTATAAACCAGAAGATTTATTTCAGATTTCCAGTGGAAGTGGCTTCGGACGGCGGCGCTCGACGGGCGAGCGTCGCTGTGGACGACGGGTATTGGAGCGCGCAGTATTTTGGGCGGATATATCCGCCAGCGGTCCGCAGCGGTAAACACGCTTGGGCGGATATATCCGCCAGCCGTCCGCTAAGGGTCTCTAACGTCCGAGAGGTAGAGGGGAAGTTACGAAAATGCGGTAAAATGCGAGCGCAGAGCTGGTCAACATGCTTCGCGCGGTTTGTAATGGAACAGCCACGCGCCGAGGGCGAACCTATTGGCAACATAGGAGAGCTGACGTCAGAGAAGAAAAACTCAAGTGTTTACGTTTTTCATGCTGGGGTTCGTTCTATTTCTCTTAATCCCGACATTATTTATGACAGGTCGCTGTCACATTCCTTAGCCGAACAACGTATAATGACAACACTGTCCTAAAACTGCTCAATATCTGCCCGAGTTTCGACGGGCTAAATAGTATATAAATGAAGACACTCTGAAATATTCCATATCAGAGTTTATTAATTCGAGAGATCAGAATTTGTTTAAGGCAGGCATTTCTGTATTGATATCTTGTTGAAAAGGGTGTAGTAAAGCAAACGGGACATATTTTGATTAAATCAACAGCTTTTAAAAAAAGATATACAGTTTTATATATTTACGTAAACAACTTTCTATCGGTAAATTAAGTTTAGTTGGGACACCCGGTATAACGTGCTCAGATTCCGCGATTTCCAATAGACGGATGGACGGACGCGGCAATCGGCAACAGTCCACCGCGAAAAGAGCAAATGGAAAGAGGGGTGGGAGGACGAGAGAGAGAGAGTGAGCGAAGGGGTGAACAAACGTCGCGGCCATCTTCCCGAACGAATGCAACTTCCGTGGCGGGGTTTCAATTATACGTCTAGTGGCCGCTTCAGTCTGTCGCTCAATTCAGCCGGAAACCGCGATGTCATTTCGTCGGCGAATTATGAGCCGGCTGGATATCGGCGGAAGTGGCTCTCAGAATCCAGCGGAACTGCCGCTAACGATGTTTCGAGCGTATCGATTCTCTTAACCCATTAACTTTTTAAAAATATTCCGCCCCGCGGCTCGCTCGCGAAGAAACGGTGACGCGGTCCGCTTAAAAATAGAAACTTCGAAAAGTGATTTACCGTGTCGATACGGGTTTTCGAAGTCGCGTCGATGCGATTTCTTCGCGGTGAGAAATAGAAGACACCCGATAATTGATATACTGTAGTCTAGTTACTGTATAGATGTTTAGAATCGTAGAAAAAATTCTATAAATAAATAAAATCATTTTATGTCATTTTAACTTTAACCATTTTATATAATAACAATTAACATCAGAATGTAAATACAATAGCAAGATTAATCGTAATTTCGTAAACAATTCATCAACACTGTATCATTACATTGTTTAAACAAATCTGCGCGTCATACACGAGAACATACCGAACGTTCGTAGATTAATATTTTAAAGTAACCTCTAACGACACTCCGCCCATATGAAGCATCCTGTAAACATGATACTTGCAGCGTTTCCATCCAGACATTGCGCAATACCGTCGACGCAATAATAGCAATAAGAAATAACAATAATAGTAAACATAACGGCCCTCTCCGCAGCGAAATGACCAACCGGAGGTAGAAAATGCTTTATACATATTGCAGTGCCGCGCGTGACCTATATCAACTGCGCATCAACGCTGAACCCGCCGTGCACTAAAAGCACCTGCTAAAAATTACAAGATCGAATTTATTCAACAGCTCGCCAACTGCAATAAAATTCTTCCTGAACTTACCTTCGCGACTGTAACAAACGCGAATTGTGTCTTTCCGTAGACAAAAAGCAGATGGCTAGAATTTGCGCGTTCAATGCGTGATACGGCCGGCTAATATCCGCTACAGGTGAAAATATTAATTAAAGGTATCACGGTGGTCAGATCGTAATCAATTACGCGGCGCCACAAAAGCACCGATGTTACTTTCAATCATCGATCTCGCCCGGCTCTCTCCTTTCAAGCGGCACACGCCCTCGCGCAGGGAAACCATTTCGTTTTCCGCGGCGCAGCAAATCAATGCAACCGCTTCCCGTTTGAAAAGGAAACCGGGTCGAGAAAAAAGATTACGATGAAACGTGGAATCCTTGAGAGAACCCTTTCCCGGCCCGACTCTATTAAATTAACAGCATTAATCCTTTACGGGTCGAGCCATCGAGCGCAAGTGTTCGAAGCTGGCTACGCGGTTCTTCGAAACCGGTAACCGAACGCGGCGACGGCCGCGGCATTGTTTGCGCCGACCGTTTCTCGTCCGCCTTATCTCCGTGTTGACTGTGCAAATTAATTTCCCTAGCGAAAGGGTTCGGCGCAATAACGAGCTACAAAGTGGGCTAATTTCCACGCGCGACGCGGTCACCGCCGCTAAACGGCGAACCAGCTCGACGCGATTCCTCGCCCCGGCGATCAGCCGCATTGCCGCCGCTCTGCCGTTTCGCGTCGGGGGAAACTACACAACCCCGATTGCACCGTCGACGTGTCCCGATTTCCATGGAGAATTTCCGGAATGCGTTACCAAAAGAATTTCCAAGTACATCGCGCTGCCCCGCGCGCGCGTGATTGATGGATCTATCGATACGTTCACGCGCGCGCGCGGTACCGTTCTACGGAAAAATTTCATTTCTCAGACTTCGCGAAGCCGTGTTGTGTAATATTTCAGTGTTCGCGGGAGAGCAATTGTTTTTGGATAACGATACCGATTCGAGTCCGTAGATAGTTTGTTTCGCAATTTGGGATTTTGTATAAAATTTGGCAATTTGGGTTTTTGTATAAAATTTGGCAATTTGGGTTTTTATATAAAATTTGGCAATTTGGGTTTTTATATAAAATTTGGCAATTTGGATTTTTATATAAAATTTGGCAATTTGGGTTTTTATATAAAATTTGGCAATTTCTGCCATAAGTGCAAATTCCTAATCGCAGTAATTGCGAAGAGAATGGTACGTCAAGGTGTTAACATTTAAAACAATCGACCATCTGTACGTAATAATTTTTCCTCAATTTCCTTGACAATATGAAATATCAAAATATCCCCACGCGCAAGATTTTAAATGAAGTAATTTAGCACTTCGGATAAACCGATGTTTCATTTAATTTCAAATCGTCGCGCTCGTCGCCGCGTTTCACTGGAAGGTTGCCCCCACCCCGCGTAACTCGCGCGGTTTTCCTAAACTTCTGACCAGCAATGCGTGCGCTGCGAATCTGTGACCGCAGATTCGCATTGCAATCCCCCATAGGTAGGCGGGGCGTGTAAACGGTGGATTTCGTAGTCGGAGGAACAGAATTTTCTCGTGGCCGATCCTCTCGCGTAGAAACGTTGTCGCACGCGTGTACGCGCAGCACTGTTTCACGCTATTCTAGATTTAACCGGAGAGATTGTAGGGTCCGCTGGCCTCCTTTCAACCCTTCCTCGAGCAGCGCTTCACTCTTCCCGTCGCCGTGTCGTGTGTGCGCGAGAATATAAATAGCGAATTTAGCGTTTTTGAAAAACCGTTCTCGCCGGGAAAAACGGCGTTAGTATAATGCTTTCCGGCGGGATGCGAGGTAAGCACTGCCGGAAGCTACACACCACTGTTTTCGAACCGGCTGAGAGAGAAAGAAAGAGGACAGAGGGGGAGAGAGAGAGAGAGAGAGAGAGAGAGAGAGAGAGAGAGAGATCTCGATGGTGCATCGGGGAAAGCGTGTGCCGTGTTTCTAGGGCTGCTCGATTCCGTGTGAACAGTCGCACTCTCACCTCGCGACAATAAAAATAGAAAGCGAACGGAAAAGAATCCCACGGTCCCGTGCAACCGAAATCTGATCGATTTGTGAAGAAGGATAATCGTCGAAGTTACCATAATTTTACGATATTTATGATATAGTTAGACTGCGACGAATTTATCTTCTGTTAGCAATGATTCAGCTACTGATAAATGTCGAATTATCAGTGGATATTACAAACGTCAGTATTTCAAAGTTTAAACAACTTTCCTGTTCGTTACTGGATAAATAATTGTGTATTTTAATAATTAATAATTGCGTATTTTAGCAGTCGAACAATAGAGTTGTCGTATATCTCTTTTCTTGGAAATTTCTATAAAATAAAAGTAAAGTATCAGTGCTAAATTCGATTCTTTTGAGGGGTTTTCTAGTTTTGTGTTCCTGCATTCGTGATGTAAAATATTTGTATTGTATATGTATAAAATAATTGAAGATGAAAGTATGTTATAACTGGGCTGAGAATTTGATATATTTTGGATAAAATGGATAGCTGTAATTTTAAAGAAGAGGAAGTGCAAAATAAGTGAAGTATTCATACATTGTCTTTAATTATGGAACAGTTCTTAAGTGACTCCAAATTCTTATAACAAACGTAGACTATTTTTATCTTGCATAAAGATCTAGTAACACTATAAAGGTCTAGTTTTAATACTATAAGTACTATATTTTAGTTAGTTATAATACTAAATAGCTAACTTTATCATATTTATTAAACCATTAAATTTCAGATAAACAAGAACATCGAAATGTCTGCACATTTCTCACTCACATATTAACAATCCATCAGAATTACACCACAGATTTGTACTTATTTAAGATACAAACCTATTATAGTAATACTAACTATAGCAATACTTCAGACAAGCCTAAAATAACGTAACAACACTCTAATAAACGTTCTTTTAAATCACAGCTAACCATTTTCCCAAACAATGCACAATTCACCGACGAAACCTGAAATTTCTACTCACGGAAAGTATGGCAATCCTGCCGCGCCACGTCTACCTGGTTCACAGCATCGGCAACTTACCTGAAAGCAAACGACAAGGCTCGTTACACATTCGCAAACACCGGCGATACACGTTGAATAGCAGTTACCATCGTCTGTCACGGGGACCTATTCACGGGATAATATTCGTTAAAAATAAATTCCGCGGCGATTTAAGCGCAAGGAATCGTGGGAAACGGTCGCGGTTCCATTTCCAGAATCATTTATCTTTCTCAAAGAGGTAAATGGAATACAATTCCGCGTTACGGCACAAAGCAGAATCTATCATTTTTCTTACGCGATTCGAAAGCTCGGGCGGAAACCGGTCTCCATTAAAACGGCGAAAAACAGAGAGGCACGGACGTCGCAACAAATGCAATTTTTAATTGAATTCGGTAATAGATAGATCCCTCTCTGGCTCTCACTCTCTCTCTTTCTCTCTCTGTCTATCTGTCTCTCTCACTCTCGCTATCTTGCTCGTTTTTTTTTTCACCCGAACGATCGCAGTTTGCCCTAGTTCTTTGATTCGGCCGACGGAGACCGCAATATTCTCTTGACTCCCCCGAACGAAACGTATTCAATTCGTCGCTATTCCGCCATTTATTGCTTCGAAACTTATTGTCAACAGAGTATCCGCCGACCTTATTACAGTCGAAATGCCGACCGGCCCGCGGAACTTCCACGGCGGGAAGGGCTCGGATTGAAAGAAACTTCGCCCAACGTCTTCGGCCGGGGCCGGTGTAAACTCGCCGAGTAATTAGAGTGCGCGGCAGCTCGTTATTTCTTGTTTCCCGCGGTTCGCGGGGATTTCTCGGTCGCGCGCCGAAATTACGCCACGGAAACGGGTTCCCCCGGGATTTTGCCGAACGATTTCCGGTACCTGTGTCACACGATGATCGAGAAACCCTTCCATCGATGCCAAAAATGAATTTCTAAAGTTTCATATTTGGAACAAATTTTGATTTTTGAATCGATGACCCTTTCATCTTTAAATTCTTAATTTAAATTTAATTCAAGACTTTGGGTAATTATTTAAATTACGTGTAAGAGGTCATCGCTTTGAAGATCAAATTCAGAGAAGTGAACTATTAAAAAAAATTTATTCTTAGAAGTTAAGAATAATAAAGCTTAAGCGATGACAGGATTGAATTACAAGATTGAATTAATATATGCGAATTCATGGGTTTATTAATTGATTCTTTAAATCGCGTAAAATGATATAAAATTTATTACTTTGAGTTTCAGTTTTATTGCAATGTATTGAACAAACATTTGTTCAATAGCATTGTGAAACAGTGAATTTGCGTAACATTTTCAGACTATAATCTTATCCTCCAGTTAATCTAATACATTCCAGGATGAATTACATCTTTCTGCCTTCAGTTTCATTAATTAAATAACTCTGACGCTGACCTAACCTTGAAACTTAAAATAACGCTTTCGGATATAAAAAAAAAACATGTTTCCAGCGTTAACGTTTCGCGGTTGCGGGCGAGCGAAAGTTTTTGGAGGTCGGGGCCGATCGATTTGTGGAAACAGACGCCGGCCGCGTAAATTTTCGCGAAAATATGTATTCGCCTGGGATTTTGTTGCGACGCGATCGAATGATGCCCGTCAATTTCGACGGACTGCTATCTGCCGGTCGCGCGCGCGCGAACGGTTTCCTTTGTATCAATCGGCTGGGTTTCGATCCTTTTGTAGCCGCGGAACGGTTTAGCGTTCTCCTCGGCCGTGCCGCCGATTAAACGCGCGATTAATAAAGGAGAATTTTGCTTTTTATACGTCAAAGCGAGCTCTATGTAACCGGCCGGGAAAAGATCCGGCGTACGAACATTGGGTAATTTGATTAAGAAGACCCTTTGTGCCCTTCGGCTCTGCCGCAAATATTGGCGTTTTTTTCAGCTCGAACGAGCGCACTTCTGCCGAAAATTGACGAGTTAAAAATGAATTACGGGGGAGATTCTTTTTAGAATTATTGCGATCGTTGTGGCGAATTTGTTAATCGTCGAGTAGACTCTTGACAAATGCGTTTATTAATTCTTTGAGGCTATACTAACCTCTTCAAGGTTGCGAACATTTAGTTTTTTTTTAATTACGATTTTTCTAAGTATAAAGAAAATTAGAATCAGTTGAAAAATTATCAGCAATACCGAAAAATACCACATCGAATTAAATAAAATGAATGATAAAAAATAGGAAAAAATTAAATAGGTTATTCCCTATTGTAAAAATTCATCCCTTTAGAGGTTAAGTTTGTATATAGCAGTGATCGACATTAATTATCGATTCACGAATAATAAAACATAATATGCAAGCTTAAGTAGGAAAAACGAAATTTATTAATAATTTTTTAAAATTTAAATATATATATCATATGTTTTAATTTCATATAAAAAGAAAATAAATAAATAGCTTCGGTGGCTGACAGTAGACATGCGATCGTAAAGGGTTAAGATAATACACATTAACTATTTTCATTTACACACACTCCTTTAACTACCACAAACAATTATTGGAAAAAAGGGTACGCAACTGATATGTTACGCAAACATATACAATACATTATTCCACAAGAATACGAACAATGGTTACATCGGATTTCATTCATTGTCCCTACTAGATTACAATTAATTCCCGGGAATATCGTGTAATATAATTTGAAATGCTTGTGCACTTTCATAAAAAGCTATGATTGAACAAAAGTTTTGTCCGGCAGATGAGATAAAATTTTTACTTTTTACGCGGACGATGCCGACATTGTTGTTGTTTTTTTTTTAGAAACGAAGCTTCCGTTCCATCCCCTTTTACACAATTGTGCACGAATGAGATTTCAAACGAATGAAACTCGCAGCGCCGTTGTAACATGTCCGTTACACCCGTAAAATCGGTCACGAATTTCTCATTAACTTCGCGCAATATCTGTTCGCCGAGAAAATGTCGAAATAAATATGCGGGAACGATAATGCTCCAAAAATTGCAAATCCCTTTCTCTTGTCTGTCACGGTTGTCCAATGCGTGCGTTGCAACAAAAGAAACACTTTATACGGTAATTTCAATTCGACTTAGCATTTTAATGCAATATCTAATAATTTGATAAATTATTTTTTAACAGTAGATTATTATGAGATTGACGATAAATAATTTAATATGCGTGTTAATGCACAATTGGTACTGTATTTAATGAAATTATTTGATCTTGAACGCAGTTAGGGAACATTGTAAGTTTAATCATTTTCAATAGCGCTTCAAATTATGTTTAGTCATTTTCGTAAGATTTGATAAAACAATATCTTTTATTAAACTGAGGAGTACTATCCACGTTACTGATATACGCCATGAATATTTTTAACAAGTATATTAATTTGGTCGTGAACAGTCAGAGTAATTTACAGTATAAAATTTTATTCTGACTGAATTTTATTCTTTTCGCAATATTATAAAAGCGTTTATGAGATTTCATCTACAATATAAGCTTTATATGCGAGTTTTGTAACGAATATATTTAATAAAATATTTTCAACTTATTTGAGATGACGCTATACATTGTTCACGATGAATCGTCAGCAGCAGAGTAATTACGAACACTAAAGATATAAACTATACTGTACTTCATCGTAAAATTTAACGGCTATTAATTATTAAAGCATAAAAATTTTTATAAATAAATCCCTTTCACTCGAATTCTCTCTTCGATGCAATTACTTCACTCTCCCCTATAAAAATCTTCATCATAAGTCTGACATAGCTCAGGGTGTCAATTATCTTTCTAGCGACTGAAAAAAATGCGCCCCTCGGTACGGAAACCAGAGCAGCCCCCCCCCAAAAGAGTTGAATGGAAATCCATGAAGTGGCAAGTAATGGTTTTTCCAAGGGCAGATCAGGGGTGGTGTCCCGGCGAATCCCGTTATCAATTTCTCGATAGTTTCTCGCGCGGATGGCCAACGTCGTCGCCGCAGATACTCTTTGACGGAGAATAAGGGCATCCCCGGAGCAGCACGCATATTGATGCTCGTAAGCACAATGTATCTCGCCCTCGTCCCCCGCGGTATGAATAATGCATGGTCGTGACTCTTCCACTGTCAAAGTGGTGCGAACGAAGTTCGAGCGGCGCCCCCCCCCCCCCCCCCCCCCTCCCACCGGGCGCGCGCGCAAGTTTCCGTTTCAGATATATTTCAAGCCCAACAAGTGCTCGCGCGCGGAGATAGCGCAGCGCGGGGGCCGCGCCGACGACACGTATTATCGGGGCCGCGCGACGTAATAACGAAATGCAACCGCGCTTTGTGCGGTCCGCGCGAAATATCTCGCAAAATGGCGGCCGTTCTCCGAGGAGACCTCTTCTTCCGCGCGGGTAACGCGTCGACGCGGGCGCGGGCGACCGACGCGTTCCCGCGATAATATTGAAAAGTCGACCGGCAAGTAATATCGAACTTCGCCGCGGAAAGTAGTTTTTTTTTTCAATCGAATAAATTCCTTCTTCCAATTTTCTGTTGCTGCCGTTGCACTTTCTTTCTTTTTTTTTGTGCTCGGCTATGCTACTTCCAGTAATGAAACGGTCGCCGGTTTTCTTTCTCTTGGACGCGTCGTTATTGCTTTTCGGAACTTTCCAATTCTGCAAATTTCCAGTCAATTAGGTAATGCCATTTTTATTTTATAGACTCTATGTTTAGATCTAAAGTCTATATTTAAAGTCTATTTTTAGATAAAGATTCGATTATTTAGAAGTCTGTTTATTATTTATTATTATTATTAGAAGTCTATTTTAGAAGTCTATTTTAAATTAAAGTCTATTGTTAGTCTATTTTGAAAGTACTATTTTTAAAGCTTATATTTTATAGACTTCATATTTATTCTTATATCTATTAATTTCATTGACATTTATTTTTATATCTATTAATTTTATTTACATTTATTTCTATATCTATTAATTTCACTTACATTTACTTTTACATTTATTAATTTCATTTACATTTATTTTCAAAACTATTTAATTTAATTCACATTTATTTTAATTTATTGTTTCTAAAATTGTTAGGAATACTGATCCAGCGATCAAAGTGTCAAGACCTCAATGCAAGACCGGAGTTTCGCTAAACATCCGCGTCCCCGGCCTCGGTCACTGTCAATTTCACGAAATCTGTCAGGCCGGCCGTTTAGCGCCGGCTTGCGGCGTGCTTGTGTTCCTTGGAGCAGGGGCCGCTTGAAAAATACGAGCACGCCGGTCTCGTAATTAACCAGCCGGAAAGATTAAAGAGGTTGGAAAGACCTTTTCCCTTGTTCCTTTGTGACATAGCTGCAGGACGTTGCCTCTTATTTAGGTTCCCCGATGCTGGAGAGAACACGAGCCAGGCCTGATTCCGCGAGCGTTTCCCGCCACCCCTTCTCTCTCTCTCTCTCTCTCTCTCTATCTTACTTTCTTCGACTTTACCTTACAACCCTTAAGGTAAGCTCACATTACGTTTTGTTTCAGCTTATTTTATTCCCCTCCTCTTCTGCTATGCTCCCTGCGCGAGATGTCGCATCAGATATAAGCTGACGAGCTTATAGAAATATTTGCAATAATTAGACTGCGAATCTCCATATACTTATGTCATATACAGATATGAAAAATGAAAGTATTAACGAATTTTGTTCGCATCATTATTTTATGTTGAGTAAGAGGAATTTTCTACTTGACACAGATTTTTGAAAATTTTTATAAAATTATTCGTCATGGAAGTGAGGATTACATAGGATAGAAACAATTTAACTTTAATGACTTCGATGTAATTGTCATGGTCAATGTTTGAAGAAGATATAAGCATGTAGCGACAGCTTGTTCTTAAGGAGAATCGAAGATGGATATTGGATAGGGTCTTGGTTGCACGTGGTCGGAAGGGTGAATGAGGAAACTAAGCAGATCTGACGACAACGTGACGTTGGGTCTTCCGGCTGTCGAACAACCGGCACCTCGAATGGGAATATTAAAACAATGTGTGTTGCAAAATGATAATGTTATTACGGGAGTATTGGGGAGGGTGTGGGAGAGACTTATAAATTTGCCAGAATGCACGTTACAATGATATCGACACTTTATATAAAAGACATATGTGCAGCTTTCATGCAAAATTTAGAAGAGTCCATAAAACATCTGTATGTAAGGTGGAACAGTATAATTATTATTATAAAAGTACAAGGTTTTTACAAAGTGGAAAATTTATATATCTTAATAATGATGTACTCTGTACCATTAAACGTGAGAATTAAAATTTGCAGAGAAATATAGATATTCGTTGTACAGTCTTCCATTGACTATACATGCCCTTCAAAAAATGCATTTTCAACAAAAATTAACCACGATAACATTATACTAAACTATATCGAAAACCGCTTGCCACATAATACAATAACGTCTAAAGTACAATATAATAATAAATCATAAAAATTTAATATTACATTAAATAATCATAAATTTCGAAAACAATTATGTCTAACAAACCCAGAATTTATTAAACCGAATTCACGAATTTCCATTAAAAAATTAAAAGCACCTCCAAGCACCCACGGCAGGAAACCGCGCCGCCTGGCATCCCTAAAAGGGCACTTGTTAAAAACACTTGTCCCCCCCCCCCGTACGAAAACAGCCTGATCTCGCCCATTTCCATAAGGAGAGGCGGTTGAAGAAACTGCGGAAACGAATTCGTGTTCCTTTTGTTAAGAGGCGCGGCGAGATCTCCAGAGCCTCTCCGTTTTCCACGGGACAAAAGCTGAGCGAGGCAAAACCGAGGCAATTCGGAATGCCCCCCCGGGAGGTAGGGTGGGTGGGCCAGCGGTCGGTGTTTAGGTTTTTAACTCGGTAACTGGACCTCGATAATACCGCACGGAGCAGCAGCTGAGCCAAGTTTCCGTCGGCGTAGGCAAATGGTCCCACGTTTCTCCCACGGGTGCACTCGACACCGAGTCAAGTCACGCACTCAATTTCGGAAAATAGCTTGCGAGGTTCCTAAAGCCAAGTTCACGCCGTGCTCGGGTTCTCAGCCTGCTTAGCTGCAGATCAGAGACAAGATGGTCGCCCGCGAGAAGGCTAAGGCGATTCCAGGCATTCCTATAATTCGCGGAGGACACGTTCGCGTTAGTTTTCGGAATTTCTGGCGAATACCAATCCGGTGGACGGAACGACGACTTGTAATCGATAATATAATGCGGACGGACTTGCGACTGTGTCGATCTATTATTTATATATAGATTTATATATATTGGCTCAAGTACAGTTTCACATTGTTTATGCATGTGCATAGTTTCATTTTAACGTTGTCAGAATGCAGAAATATTGTATCTATTCTTTAACTATCTATTCTGTATCTATTCTTTAACTGAATTTATTTGCATATATAATAAAATAAATACGAGGACCATAAAATATGATACCCTAATTTATTTCCGCAATATATGCATAATAGTGCTTCATACGCACAGTTTCATCTCAACTACATCAGAATGCAGAAATATTGTGTCTGCACTTTATATTACACCTTAACTATTCTTCTGAATTTATTTGCGTATACTGTAAAATAAATACGAGGACCATAAAATATGATACCCTAATTCATTTCCGCAATGTATAAAAGTGCTTCCAATCAAGAATGTAAAAATGTATGAATATCATATCGCGCGCGCGCCTTCGCCCGACATTCTATTTTATTCGTCTCAATTAAAAATTTCAGCGTTGGCGGAGAGTTCTAAACTAGTTTTCATTTTATATTTATCGAGTCCCGACTTCCTGACCCAGTTATGTTAGGAAGAGCCGCAAACGTGTGTTCTTTAGCCAATTAACCAAGCACCTATTCTGAACAACCGCAAATCGTCAAGTGGAGGTCCTTTTGTAGAACGTCATTTATATGTTCTCCCGCATTCAATTACGTAATTAGCATTTCGCGCGACTCGACGCGGGAGCAAGAAAGCGAGAGAGTAAGTGAGTGAGTGGGGGAGAGAGAGAGAGAGAGAGAGAGAGAGAGAGAGAGTAAGTGAGAGAGTAAGAGAGAGAGAATAGAAACGTATAAGCGGGACATAAACCAGTCACAAAGTTTCAAATGATTCCGCGGCGGTGCTCCCGACTATTTTGCGCAAAATTGCGGTGGGTAACTTGAATACGCCGAGAAGCGTTTGAAAAAACGAGAACTAGCACACGCCTGAAGACAAAGGGAAAAGGAAAAAGGCACGGCTCGCTGGAAGCAGCCGAAATAAAGGCGGCGGCTGTTTTCTTTCCATTTTTTTTTTTTTTTTTTGCTTCTCCCCGCCCCCCCCCCCCTCTCTTTTCCTTTTCGGCGGTTTTTTTGCGTCTGTATACCGTCGGAGGGAAAAATATTTCAGGCGCGCGGTATCTTAACTCGCGGAACTCGAAGAGTACAGGATTAATTGCGGCTTTCATTATCGGCGTGGCCGCTGACAAAGCCAGACGCGCGTCGCGTTTGTGCCCAGAGACACCCAACGGCGTACACATTTTGCGGCAGTAAAATAAGCCCGGGCTGTTTCAAGTCAAAGGCTGCGGCTTGCGGTTCCCTGCAAAGGAAACGAAACACGCGCGCCTGTTAAATGCTCGCCCCGCTGGAACTCGCGAAAATTTTCGGGCCGATTTCTGTTCGGCCGTTTTTCCGTTTTCTTTTTTCTTTCTTTTTTTGTTCGACTGCGTCTCGCGCCGGCACGTCTCTCCCCTCCGTTATCCGCGCCGCGCGAGTGCGAGATTCCGTACGTTTCGGACACTCGAGGGCGCCATTCATCCTTCTCCATTCGCCAAATTCCTTCTAAACGACCGTGTTTTGTTTCAGGAGCGTATTTACAAAAATTTCTCCGTATTCCTACCGAGAAGTAAAATTTGTAATCAACGCTTTCGCTACGGAGCGTATTACGGAGTACTTGACACTGAGGTACTGAGGTATTTGGTAATATCACTGTACTTTCTAAAATATAAAAGATCGTAATCATAAACTATTTTTTTAAATATTATAGTCAACTGTTTGTTCATTAACTCCTTCCTGTACATTTAAGAGTCCGACTCGTGATGGAAATTGGTAGTAACGAATTATTAAGTATGGATGTTATTCTGTTCTCTAAAGTTGGAATAATATTCTAATCCCTTGTTGTTAATATAACAACATTTAAGTATAATAATAATAATAATATTATAATATTATAAATTATTATAATAATAATTGTTCTTTAAAGTTGGAATAATATTCTAATCCCTTGTTGTTAATATAATAACATTTAAGTATGATAATAATAATATTATAATATTATAAACTATTATAATAATAATGGTTCTTTAAAGTTGTAATAAAATTCTAATCCCTTGTTGTTAATATAATAAAATTTAAGTATAATAATAATAACGTTATAATATTATAATATATTCAAATTAATATTATAAACATTTAACTATAAATCAGTCACTAAATAATCATTAAATATTCTGTCCCTTCTAAGAAATTATACCAGTTGAAAAATTCCTAATCGCAGTAACTCTGAAGAAAATGGTATTCAAGGGGTTAAAAAAAGTATCTTCTGTAAAGTACGCAGTAAAAGTATACATATATATATATAATATACGCTCTTCGTACACGAATGGTCATTCTCCGACGGCGTACATATACGGCCGTCGGAGCGAAAGGGTTAAATCATTCGTTCAGCCGTTCGCAACGATTACGACGGTTCTCGCTGGAACGACTCGACTCGAATCGAGATGGCACCGCGGCCGAACGTCTCGCGGCTATTCGCACGTTAAACGTTAAGAGCAGAAAATGTAGAACGTAGCCCGATTTAGTAGCGAGTCGCAATCAAAGTTCGCGGTCCCGGGAACGTGAAATCAACATAATGGAAAGCGATTCTCTCGCGGCGGGACGAGGAGACGGGCCCGTTGACCAGAAGGAAAAATCAAGGGAAGCGATCAACTCAGCTCCGTGGATGAGACGCTTTGAGCTTTAACGAGCACACTGAAAGCTCCTCATCCGTGAACGATTCTACGATAGAGGAGAAGGAACGCCGCTGCGAAATCCCAGCCGGATCAAATTGCACCGACGACTCTCTCTCTCTCTGTTACTCTACCTCCTTCTCGCTATCTGCGTCGCGCTCTCTCTCACTCTCTCTTTCTCTTTCACGAGCGTGGCAGCCGTCCTCGTAAATTTAATTCCCAGAAAATGCCGGATTGCGACGTTTTTTTCCCCGCCATTTAATTTTATTTTTTGCGGTCGCAATGAAGCGACCGCGGATGTGACACATCCGGCGGAGCGACGCGCGCTACCATCCGGCGCGGCAAGCTTGAAGAAAAAGGTGGCGCGGCCGCGGTGACTGGGCCCGGGCAAAACGAGCAAGAACGAGAGGAGGAGCACTTGGTGTATGCGCCTCTTCTTCGGGCGTCCTCGAAACCTCTTCCCTTCTTTTTCAAACGCAATCTTTTCCCCGCCCACGAGGAGGCGCGGTAATATATAAATTTGTTTTGCAAGGCGACGCGACGGGACGGGACGGGACGGGACGCGGAATTAGGTCGTCCGCGAATTCCAGATCAAGGATTTAATCTACTGACGTGCGTCGGGCTTTCGAACTTCAGAAAAATTATTCGTCCCGCGGTCGAGAACTCCGAGATTAAGTTCGAGAACTTTCAGTCGCGAGGAGCTGCGTGCACGCCTACGGAAATTGTACGGATTTATCGTGGCCGAAGAATGAGATTCGTTTAACGGAACTGGAACGACACCGAGTCATCAAATTGGGGACGAAGCGGGTTGGTCGCGTGTAATGCGGATGTTCTTTGACGCGGTATGTTCCTTGATGTTAGAGAGTCTTCCTATAGAATTTCTATGGGATCGGAATATCTCAGATTGTCATTTTTAATTTCGTAGGTATTATACGGGGTGAGCCACCGAACGTTGTCAACGCAAATATCAAAAATACATTAAATGTCTCGAGGACAAAGTGGAATAGTAAAATCGAGCTCACACGAACAAATGTTTATTTTCATATAATTTTTTTAAATAGGTATTAAGGTCACCTTAATTTGTTTAACAGAACCTTCAAGATCACTTATCATTCCAGATCACGGAAGTAGAATGTTATTCAAGTACACGTTCATTGTCGTAGAATCAATTTTCGTCGACTCGCTGAATTTATGTCTTCATTCTCAACAAACGCTATAGTTTCTTTAAAGAAATAACAGCTTACTAAAATTAATTTCCTTCATGAAAGGTCCTCAAATATTCTCAATTATTTTCAGAAAAATTCGTTGCAATGGTACATAAGTACTATTATTTTATTGCAATATAGTACGGTAAAAATTGTCTTATAAGAACATGTTACTCATTTAACCCTTTGCGGTCGAGTGGCGGCTCTATAGCGCCGCTAAAAATTATCATGCCACTTTTCAAAATAATTTTTATCAAATTTACTTAAATTCAAAAAATTGTTAAGAGCTGTTAACTGTTGCACGTGTCGAAAAACTCAATTCCGTAATGTATGAAATGCGCTAAGTTGTATCGAATGAAAACACTATAAGTCTGGAAATATATTTTGGATTTCCAGTTAAAATGGCTCCGGCTGCAAAGGGTTAATATCCAGCAACGTTCTCAAGTATTCTTAATCATTTCCACAATAATTGTTCACCAAAGTATCCTCCATCAACATCTGCATACTTACATCTGCATACATTCCTTTGTTAAAATTCAACAAAGTAATTATTCCTTCTCCTCGACACGAACAGGAGTCAGTCTGCAGATCTGCGTTCCTTTTTCTACGTTATCCAGAAAAAGACTTAATTGCATCAGTTAATAAGATTGAGTACACAGTTTTTTTTCCCCGGACGCGACAACGCGAACTAGTTATTTTCACCGTATTCCAGGGCGAATCCGATGTCAGCTTGTTCCCGATGCGAATTTTTCTGCCGCGCCCGTGGAAAATCTTTCCTCCATAGCGTCCGGGGGACTTTCGTGCGCTCAACTTTTTAAGCTCCCAGGCAAGAAAGAGGAGAGAGAGAGAGATACCTCTGCTCATTTTAAGTGTTTTCGGGCAATTTATTACGCGGGGGCGACAAAAATTACGCAAAACTTTCCCACGGAAATCACCTTAAAAGCGTCCCGGCACAGACTTCCCTTTGAGAGAGTCTTGATATCGTAATAATTTTCCAGGGAATATTTCCACAATAGAGGTCAGTCGAACTGTGCTCCAGTTCTCCGCGATAGTGCTGCGCGAGCCATGAAAAGAGCCCGGAGAACGGAGCAAGAGAGAGAGAGAGAGAGAGAGAGAGAGAGAGAGGGAGAAGCCGTCTAGAGGCAATCTATTAAGTCCCCGAAAACATTTGTGTCGTCTTCGAGATTTCAATGTCTGTTTACTCCCGTAACAAATGGTCGAAAGCCAACTGGCTACTTAGCTTTTTACAAACTCCGTGGAATGTTACGAGTTGTTAGTATAATTGACCAGACAATTGCGAATATAAATATCGAGAATATATTATACAGGTATTATTATATGTACATATTTATATACCATATTTAAATTCAATATACCTCTATATCATACTAAATTATATCAAATTGTTCATTTCTTACAGTTTCAAATGCTTTCACGTTTTAATGATTAAAATTATAACTGTGGTTCTCAAGCATTTTTAACCAAAATGAATTCATTAAATGCAAAATTGCAATGACATTAAAAATGTTACACTATTTTCAGTTTTTTTAAACTTATTAAGAAACGAAATATATGTCTACACGATTTTTGTTATTTATCACAACTCTTTCAATTATAATTGTGCACAAATTCCAGCAATACTTCTGTAGAGATACTATATACTATAAATATACACTATATACTATAATATGTACTATATACTATAATTTATACTATATATTGTAATTTACACTATATACTATAAATATACACTATATACTATAATTTATACCATATACTATAATTTATACTATATACTATAATATATACTATATACTATAATATATACTATAAAGATACTATAAAATGTAACACAATCGTTTGATTTCAACTGTAAAACACAAGCATTTGCAACTAAAGATTTGCAAAAATCAAATTCAGACAAAAAATTGCCGCACCAGTAAAATAAAAAATCCAAAAACAGAAACATCTTCGTAACCTCTGTCCCTCGTCGCGAGTATTGTGGCCACTTAAACGTCATACAGGAAATCGCAAAGTAATCTTTCATCTGGTTCGGTATACGGAATTCGAGATGTATGTTTCCTCGAAAACTCGTTCCCCATTGGGTCGTTCGCCTAACAACCACCGGCAAGTGGCGTCTGATATTAGGAAAGCGATCCTCTTGAATAGACGATTAGGCGCAGAACTTGCGAGAAACAGGTGTGGCTACGAATCCTCCATCGTCGATCGACTACCCTTCAAACTCCTCCAGCAGCCGCCGTCAGGAGGGTTCTCATCATCATCACGAAATCCCAATTTCCCACAGGTTCTATACTCCGTCGTCTCTTCCGATAGCCCCTCCTTAGCTAATATCGAATGTCCCTAACCTAGAAACGGAGAACTCGCTGTCACAGCGATGGCTTCGCTGCCAAATTTTTCTTTGTGTACGGCTTCCATCGGCGATCACAAAAATATTTTCATGCACATGTTCTTTCGCAACGATCAGTGACACGGTATTTAATTTTTAGCTATGCTGTCAGAGAAACTGAAATCCAATTTTTATTACTAGTCGAAAATTAATTGATCTATAAGTACTATTGGTTGCTGAAAAGAAATTTCTGTCGAAGGGTAACAGGGGTATCATGATCGCTTCGCTAGTCTATGACCTTTTGCAATACAATTCTACTGATAAACAAAAAAAAAACAATAAATTAACCAACGCGAAGAGTACGAGGACTTAAGGGATAATAATCAAGAGTCTACACTGAAAACAAAATGAAAGAATTTATGGAAAACAGGTGGCGTTGTTTCTTTATAGTCGGCCAGTCTCGAGTCCCTCGTTTCTTGGAAACTGAGTATAGAAAGAACGCATCCTTTTCATCAACAAGGTAAACGCATATACCCTACTTCAGCGAGGATGTTAACATGGGTGGGGTGGTGAGAACCAGTGCTATACTTTTCTCTGTACAACCTTTCAAGCAATGGACAATATTTCAGAAATATTAGATAATTACTTTAGAAATTATACGAGCAAAAAGTGCAACAAGAGACGCTCAATTGATCAACGAAATGTCAACTTGACTAAAAAATAAAAAGTCTCCGTCCGCTTCTAATGGCCGAACGAATATTAATCGAACGATTGTTTACTCGAATAATTAAACAATTTCCCAAGATATCTCGCCAACACTCGAAAACCTATGAAACTCCAAGGAGCCCCGGGCAAAGCACGCCGTTCGGCAACGGGGGCTGTAAAAGCGGCTCGGCCGGGCAACTTTCATCAGCGTGGAACGCGCGCGAGGATTCATCGGGTCGAGAAATAAACGTCCGCGTCGTCCGTCTCCGCTCTGTTCGAGTTATTCGCGCGGTCGGTCTTCCTGTCTGCGGGCGCGCCGCGGATGTTTCGTCGGTCGTTCGCCACCGCAGGAAAAAGGAACGGCCGCTGCGCCCGGTTTTATAAACTGCGCTGTTAGCATTCTTAACGTCGCGTCCCGCCGTACAACCGCGAGCGCATTTTTGCGGTTTGTTTCTCAAAGCTGCCGCTTGTCCGCAACACCGGCCGACACTGCCATCGCTTTTCTATAAGCGCGGAATGCCGCGCGGCAATTGGTTTTTATTTTGCGGACGGGGGCTCGATATTACGGCATTGTTTAACCGAACCTCGTCTCTTGTCGGATAGTTACGTCTACAGTCGTTTGCACCGTCGTCGACGAGTAATGTAATTTTGGTGATTACGGGGTGATTTGTTGGAATGGTGGGGTTATAGGGTGTGATGAATTTTTTCTTATTGAGATATAGATTTTACACCCCTAAATTATGACGTTTGGTCAGAGAATGATAGAAAAATTTGCAAGCATGGATATGTAATTCTATTTCTTTGTATTAGAAATAATATTATTAGTAGAAATAATTATAATATTATTAGAGTATATAAGACATATGTAATAACAATATTATTATGAATAATATTATTGAATTAAAAATAGTACAACAATATTTTTAAATCCCTTAAATACTACTACTATTTTTGGTTTGCTCAGAGCATAAAACCCGTCGCTTTAGCATTCCGTATAAAAAAATTACTATATAAAGAAATCTAGAAATATAGCAATGCGTAAATATATTTTCTTAGAATAATTGTACAATTAAATGGTCTCCACAAATATCGCGTCTAATACTCACGGTGTAATCCTGTACAATTAACTCAACAGTGAACTCATTAACTTGAAATGATTCACTGAAATTATTTGAATAAATGGCTACATAGTTCCCGCGTTACGCGATCAACAAAGACATTTTTTATTTCAAAAATATAATAAAGATCCATCCTATCGGACATTTTAATTCGCGCCTCGGAACGAAATCGTTCGAGGGCACCGCGTCGCCGTCGACGCATCCGAATTCGACAACGAGCCGATAAAAAGGGCCGGGGAATTGAATTTCCCCGCGAAACATTGAACGCGTGATGGATACGTCGCCGCGGCGGCGTAAGATAAATATTTACGATGCTTCCTGATACCGCCGGCTGAATTTAAACGGCCGCGCCCGGGGAAATCTGCTCGCGCACGCCGCGCGCAGCACGTCGCGCCGGCCCTTCGTCTTCGTTGCCGCGCCGTATTAGCATATTGCGGCCGACCGCTTTTCACGAGCTGATATATTTAAAATTTTATAGAAGAACCGGAAGCAGAGGAGGGAGAGTCGAGTCTCGGGGCCACTCCACTCGCTCGTATTTTTACTTGAAGAATTGCGCGCCGACTACAGTAACCCATCCGCCTTTCCGAAATCTTTAATTTTAGAGGCCGCGCGACTCTCTGGCCGGGCCAGTGCGAGACGGCGGCGGTTTCGTAACTTGATTGCGCCGCTTTATGGAAATTCCCCATCGGACGGCACTCGGGCGACTTCTCCAGTTTTACGGTTTCTGTTATTCTATGATAGGACACGGGATCTTACTTATTTAGTTGAGACGCGAATTCAAAGCCGGCGTTTCTGGGGTTGACGAATTAGTTGAGAACGCGTGAGTGGAATTAACGTAGAATCTATAAAGCAGTCCGTTGGTATATTGCGTTATAAATGCAGTTGCAATGGTCATCGGAAATACTAAATTTTGCGTGTCACTGTTTCTTTATTAAAGATGTTTAATCTTATAATTAAACTGCGTTTTCTTTATGGAAAATTCAAATTGCGTGATTGCAAGAAAATAGAATTGAAAGGTCTTTCTTACTTTAATCATTTTTGTGGATTAAAAATAATATATTGACATTTAACAATTTCTTTTTAATATTTCTGTTATTTAAGATTGTCGCTATTTAAATTTTGTCATAAATGTACAACATCTAGTCATAATTTATTCAATTCAAACTTAACTAACACCAAACAGGTCGCTCACCTAATTTTCAAAATATTAAATACCTATCACGATTAATAAAATAAATAAAATATATAAAATATATAAAATAAATATTGTTTAACGCTAGTATTATAAAAATATAGAAATGCTAGTAAATTTAAAAGCATTTCTTGATATAAAGACATCTAATCGATTTACAACTTCCCGCCTACATTCCCACAGGTTAAATCGCATTAAGCATTATTTATAAAACCCCGCGTTCATTAAACTTTATCAATCCCTCCTTAGAACGAATCGCATTACTGATCCATCTCCGCGACAGCCAGCTAAGATCCTACTTCGGAAACTTCGGCTCGCCGAATCTACGGACCGCGGGGGCCAAAAAGCAGTGTGCAGTGATCACTCGGTTGCCGCGGAACTTGGAATCAAGGGGTTTAGAGGACGAGTCCCGAACACGGTAGAAAGGGTTGTAAAGTTCGGGGCCAGGGAAGAGCCCCGCCGCCAGGAGACGAGCACGAAAATTCTCGGGGATTCTGGCGGTGGCGCATTCGGGTCACGCGTGCCAAGGTTTCGACAGATCACCGAAGGCTTAGTTCTAAAGAACAGTCTCGGCACTTGGCGCCACGGGGTGAAGGAAAATAAAGGTCCGCCAAGGGTTAATCTTGTGCCAACCCTCTGTCACTCACGTCGCCGCCTCTCGCCACCTAATCCGGAACTTGTACCTACGGCTCCGCGGCAAAGGAGGCATCTCCGCGCCTTCGAATTTCCTTCTTCGTGAATTCTCTTGAATTTTCGATATCGCCGCGGCGGCGAGTGGAGGGGGAAGCGGAGAATTCAACCGCGAGCACCGTCTCTCTTCGCTCGTGCTCCTCTTCTCGTGGCTGTACCGAAATGCCGGATTCCGTAATCTCTTTAGAATTCGCGCCGTGCGTCAAAGAAAATGTGATTGCACTCGTGGAATTGCGTCCATGGGGAAAACCAGCTTCGTAACGCAAACGCACTCGTCCAGTTAGAGTTCCGCGGCATCGAATTAGGGCCGCCAAGAATTTCCGGTTTTTTCACACCTTTAGAATTGACGATTCATTGCGATGCACAGGTATTTCTTGGAATCTCTTGCTGCGATGAATTGACATCTTTAAAGAGCCCGGTGGTGAATGCATTTTTAGCGTGACTGCTTTCTTTCCCTTTCTATCAATTTTTTACAGTACAGAAACGTAAATAAAGACAATAAAAGAAATAGAAATTATCTAGTCTTATTAAAGAAAATATTAAAAACAAATAAATGCTAATTAACGCAGCATGAAAGGAATCGTAGTGCAAGGGGTTAATACAGAAAATATTGAATTGACATAATAAGATCCCGCATTAATTCTACAGATATAAATTTCTCACAAAATGGATAAATGCAAGTTTAATCAAAATATGTTTCATAATAAGATAATCGTAATTAAAAAACTGAATTTTTACGGGCGGCCCTGATTCGATGGCGGCCGGTTTATGTCGGCTGTATTTTCATCATAGACGATTGGAATGTTAGCGTACCCGGCTCGTTTTACCATACGGTCGTTAATAATCTCGCCGGAATGAACGCCGCGCACGAACTCTGATTTTTCGGATCATTTGTTACGCTTATCGCGTATCATTTGTTTGGCGCGGGCGCCGCTGCGTTTAATAACTCTCTGGAAATATAGATTTCAATTAAAATCCATGGCTAGCATAGAAATACTTCCCTGTTTCTATAAATCAAAATGCTTCGAACGGCGAATATTAACCCCGTGACGTACCATTTACTTCGCAGTTATTACGATTAGGAATTCTTCAATTTGTATAATTTCTTAAAAGAGGTAGAACATTAATGATCATTCCATGCCTGAATATACTTAAATGATTAAATGTTAATAACTAAGGTATTTTAATATTATTCCAACTTTAAAGAACAGAATAATATCCATACTTAATAATTTATTACAATTGGTGACAATTGGAGATTATTGCTTTGTGTTTTATATGTATATTTTCACGTCAAATGCGTTAAAGTCAATTTTCTTCAATAGTTATTATTATTATTCATCAACAATAACTTCGTAATGGTTGTAAGAAAGATCTTTTAAACTGAAAAGTTTTTAACGACATTCGTTCATGAACATTTCTCTTGATACTTTGTAGTTAATATCCTTTAACGAACCAGCAACTTTCACCGATACCTTCCATAACAAGTTTTCTGGTAACTTATGTTCGGTCGTTGGTAAAACAGGGATAGATATAACGAATCCATTATGGTTTCTTAGCGTCAGTTTCAATGACTACGAAATATGTCATATTACATATATATTATATATATAATAAAAATTACTAACTAAATAACAAAGATAATTACTAAATTGTCCGAAATTAAATAATTAAATGTTTACAGTTAAATGAAACTAATCCAGAAGAAATGCCTCCAAAACGATGTTTTGTAAAATTGATCATTCATGTTGAATATGTGTACAAGTAGACTATAGATGCTTATATAGAATAAAAATTCTTTGCATAATTTACAAAAAGAATTTAACACTAAAAAGCACATTCTTTCTTTAATAACTATAATATACTAAAACATCGATGTTAAGGTTATGTTTAGTATATATAATATACTAAAACATCGATGTTAAGGTTATGTTTAGTATATGTAATATACTAAAACATCGATGTTAAGGTTATGTTTAGTATATGTAATATTCTAAAACATTGATGTTAAGGTTATGTTTAGTATATATAATATACTAAAACATCAATGTCAAGGTTATATTTAATATATACAATATATTAAAACATCTATTTTAATATAATATAAAATATAGCATAAAATCCGCAGACTAGCTAAAAGTACTATTAATGCTACAGTACAAATATTAGCCAAGAATACCGACCACACGCGACGGTATAAAATCGCAAAGTAATCGCGTTGAAGTCACAAGAATTTACGGTACATCTCCGCGCGCGTTGTCAAATGCAAGAAGAGAAGAATTAGATTTTGGCCAAGAAAACCGGCTTTGTAGACCAGCGCGCATTGTGCCCGTCATTGTGTTCTCCATCCTGGAACGAATACCCGCGCGCGATTGTCGTCGTCGAAGTGTTTACGTCAGAGGGTGAACTCGAGGCCCTTAACGTCCCCTCGGCAGCGCGCTCGTTCTTTCCGTTCTTTTTTTCCGCTTCTTTCTACAGGCTCCCTCACTCTCTCTCCCTACGTGCTCGCTTCACGTGCCCCGAGCGCGTTGGGGATGCTGTGTCTAGAGAGAGGGAGAGAGAGAGAGAGGCGGGCGCGAACGCCTCTGTTTGAAATGCATTGGCCGTCATCGAGACGACGACGCTGTTTGCGCTGTCAACCGAAGGATAATGGATCAGGGTCGTCGGACAGCTCAGCGCCGTCTCTCTCCGTCTCATCCCCGCGTCGGCACTCTTGCTAGAAAAATGACTATTACTCCGCACGATGATCAGGTTAATAAAACGATCGGTCAATGTTGCCGGCGCAGCCGCCGTTTGTCACGTGAATCGACCGATTTGCCGCGTCTCCGTCCAATGATCGAGCGGCCCCGGGATCCAGATTTCGAGGCTTTAGGTTATGAATCGTTTGCTTAATATTTGACACGTTGTATAATTATAGCGGCATTAATATTATGGCATTCGTTTATTGATATCAATATAAGCTTAGTAATTAAGGAATAGGAGCTTCGGTGCTCTTCGCGGCATTGTTGTTATTTAATTGACGATTTTATCCTGAATCATTTGCTTAATATTTAACTCCTTAATATTATAACCTTGAAATAATCTTAATAATTAAGGAGTACTAATAATATCTGTTCAAACGTCTTACCAACTTTTTACTACTCCTCGCTGCATTCAATCATAAATCATATTAGTCAATCGATGATTTTGTCCTGAATCATTTGCTTGAAATTTAACTCCTCGTATAACCATATCACCATTAATATTATCAAACTAATTTTATAATATTAATACAACCATAACAATTAAGGGATACGAAAATATTTCTGAAAACGTCTAACAAACTCTTTGCCACTCCTCACAGCACTTCCCTTATTCACCAAACGATTTTACCAAATTTTTAAACAAACCAGAATCAAACCACATTCGTAAAAATAAACCCCGTATAAAATTGCGTAATTCGGGTGGACAAAATCGGATCGCGGCAAAATCGATGCTTAGGTTAATAAAACGCGCAATTAAAACGTGATCGCGTGTCCGCGAATACGCAGGGCTCCGTATCGAAATAGCAACTCGGCCGTTCGGCGGCTACGTAAAAATTGATCGCAAATGAGGCGAGAGTATACGAGCTATCCGATAAGCATCGTTTATAAATAACCGTACAAATTGCAACGGTTCCGTTGCCAACCGGATAAAAATTGATTCGGTGTAACGCGCCGTTTTCGAGGCACTTCGCGCGTTGTACAGTCGCCGAGTGCTTTTCATTTTTCTGGTCGTTAACCGGAGACGGTTCGAGGGACTAATTGCGCTCGAAACATTATTATTGAGCAACGAACGCCGAACGAATTCGATTGTTCCCCATTAAACGGCGGAGTCTGAATTACATCGCGAGAATAGCGGCGAACGATTTCATCTACAGTCAGTCCCACAAGTGTTCGTACCCTCGTCGCTTGTAAGAGAAATTTGTTGAAATCGAGGGACGCATGTAAGATCTTGCAATAAACTTTTTACTATTTTATTTAATATTTTTGGATGTGAGGGAAGAGGAAAAGTTTGGAGAAAGCCTAATGCAGAACTAGAATTGAAAAGGATAGGGTACGATAAGGGTACGAATACTTGTGAGACTGACTGTATTTCGCCATTCGACCTGTGTCACACGGATCGCGTTTGCGCGCGCGCGAACGCGGATACATCGTGTAACCGGACACGGTTATAGTAGTCGGGCCGGTTGCTTTATCTTTTCTCGCCCATTATATCATTCGTTAAATCCAGTTGCATCGTTGGCTCTCATAATAAGGGGATCCCCGTGCCAATCGACATCGAGCAGCAATTAAAAGGGCCGATCGGGACAAATGAACGTCGGAGCTGAACAGTCCTCGCGCGAGAGCCATCTGACCTTCGTCGACGACTATCTATTTCCGTGGAATTACAATCGCAATTAATTGTATTTTAATGAGGAACAGATCGCTGGAAATCAACGCGCTGAATCTAATTATTTCTTTGCTCAAGGGCAGAAAGATATTCGGCGCGAACGGCACCGTGTATTTACCCGTACAAAGGCTGAACGGTGCCGTGAGGGCGCCGGCTTCAAGAGCGTTCTTCAATCCGACTGTCATTTAACGAAGTGCAATAATGATGTTGTACTAAATGCTCCGCCGAATTTAACGCGTTTCATGGCAGTCTAAGGCGTGGTGATAATTACGTAATGACTGCCATGAGGATCTTTGCGCGAAACGGGTTAACTGAAGATGTAATTCCACTTTTTATTGTTTCAATTAATTGGAAAGAGTGTGGACGATTTCTTTACTTTATTTGTGCTGTAATTGTATAAAATCTTAGCGATGTCAATATATTATATACTGACATATAATATATATATAATATGTATTGACGTATAATACATATAATATATAATATATTATATATTATAGTACATTTATTTTATAATGTTCCTCAGTGCTAAACGTGCAACGAAGAAGTTAATAATTTAATAATTTTTAAATTAGAGATTTATTTCTCGATTATATATTACGACTGGTAAGTTAACCTGTGAAATTTATATTCTAGAATTTCTTCCAATTATTATTTTATTTCCTCCACAGTGTGGCCGTCCGTATAGCCCGATATAATAATTTTCACCGCGTTGTACGAGCGGCGAACGAGATTTTCAAAAAAAAAAAACGCGAGTCCCCGAAATCTCTTTGAAACACCGGGAACCAGTGCGCGTGGAATAAAGTCGATGGAATTCGAGATTTTGAAGGGCCGATATGAGCCACCACTACCGAACGGGGGGGACCAGTTTTCCGAAATAAAGGAACGCGTGCGACATCGCTGGGATGCGTGTCGTTCGGCGCGGCGCTGCATTGTGTCGGCGCTATAGAAAATTCGGGAAACCGCCCAAAAGACCGTATTGCCCAATTCCCATTGGCTGCGAGCGTTTACGAGCCCCCGCGGACCACTTCAAGTTGAACATTTTATACGTTATAGGAAATCAAAAGTGCTGGAAAAGTGAAATTAATTGGGCACGAGGGGGACGGCTAATTGATTCCGTAACTTGTTTAAATCGATCTTGTCTGTTCGATCTCGCGTTAATGAACGAAACGGTCGCAATAGGTTTTAATTTTCAGGTGGATCTTGTATTCGTTGCAAAAGCGAATGAGTCGAGAGTGCGTTTATAAAATTTTTAAATTTTGTTGCATATTTCCTGATATATGGAAATTAATGAATGTGCGTACACGTTAAGGTTATGTCAAGCTGCACAGCTTAGTTTGCTCTAAATTCCGCAGTTTTGTCAGCAGTCGTAGAAAATATCTGATAAGAATAATAAAGGAAAATACAAATTACAAAAATTATGTATTGTATAATTTTCAATTCATTAAAATTATTGAAAATAGAAATAAATGGCTTACCTTCTATAAAAATCAACAGTTTAGTCTATTTATTACTAGTCTAATTATTATAGTATTGACAAGTTTATAGTAAAGAACGTTGGGAAAAATGCAAACATAAAAATAGAAAAAAATATATCTACTGACAATTTTGAACAAATTAAAATTATCAAGAGAAGAGATGTATATGTTCCACGTATTTTGAATCTGACACTTATAATTTCTACTTTTCATAAAAATCCAAAATTCCGTCAGCAATCTTGAAAAATTAATTTAAAAAAATCATAAATAAAAATGGAGGTACATATGCATATACATAGATTACCTAAATACAACCACAGTATTAAAATACGTGCTCCTAATTAAATTCAAAAGCGTGCTGCTTCGAAGCAGCACCGCTGCGACGATTAAATTAAAAACATTCGCGATCAACGATATTCCCTGAAATATTTTAATCGAAAGCCACCGCTCTGGATTTCGGTGAAGATCTCGCGACTATCTCGCCGTAGCATTGAAGCCTCGAGTACTTCAATTTATGTCGGAAATAAGATCTCTTATCCGCGAATTACGTGGGAAATCTTGACACCGCCGTTTCAAGATTGACTCGCGCGCATCGACGGCTGCGTGGGCTGCAACGCCTCCCACCCTCCCTACCTCCCACTCCCACTCCCAGCCCTCGCGTTACGTCTGCAACGAATCCATCGGGGGGAACCTGATATTTCCGTGAGGAGCCGCCGCGCGTTCCCAAGGTGACATCAACTAAACGCGGGGTGTCGGAGCAACGCGCGGAACGGGACGGCAAACACGCGTCAGAGGATCCGATATCGGCACGGAGGAGCAGCGCTCGTTAAACGGCTGCCGCTGCCGCTGCTGCCATCGCGGCCGAAAATGCTTCGCGTGGCTCGTCGATGCGACCGATTTCACGAACGGTATTAATTACCAGTCGGCGTCATAATACAATCCAACGTCTTAGCTCGCTTAGTCGGGTCTCGTGTTTGAGTTAGAGTGTCGGCCTGCTCAGGCTTGGATAACGCGCCTAATCACCCGGCGACTAATGCCGCAAGTTTGATTAGCAGTACCCCCTCCACACCCCACCCCCTCTCACGTGTTATGTCGGGCCCGATAACCTGTAAATTACAGGTTGTGGCCTGTAATCCATTTATTGAGTGTTAACGGTGTCGTTAGACGCGTCCCGGGTAATTCCGACTGGCGCGTTAATTTGGACGCCGTTCGTTTCGCGCCCGACTGATAAGTGATGAGTAGGCTGCTGTTACGGTGAAATTGAGTAGGCGGTGCTCGGAGCGGCGAGAATAAAAGGATTTGTGGAAGTCGTTATAGTAGTCTCGATTTACGAGTGTTCTGTTATTTTTAAATGGTAGAGAACATTTTTATTTTTTATAAAGATCTATAATCTAGTGGTACGTAATGGTTAACCTGCAAATTATTCTGCATTTATGGCAACATTAATTAGACAAAACTCTTAATAATAAGTAGATTAAAGGAATTTCAGAATGTCAGTGTATTATCTTCGATTTATTAAAGTAATTAAATAAAAAGGTGTGATTCGCACAGTAGTCGTACTTTTATTAGTTTATTAAACACTGTTAACTATTTCAGACATGATAGAATAATTTTTAGTACTACCTTAGAGTCTCCACTCGAGTACAAAGGGTTAAAACTATAAAACATCTAATTCTTAAACTTTAGAATTCTAAAATCCTGAACAAATTTAATATTGACTTTTCCTAGCAATAACTTTTAATATTCAACGTCCTATATTAATGATATAGTAACCAATCCCATACTCAAAGATCCATATAACAGTACGCATATTCTCGACCTCTAAATTAATGCAACTTAGCTCTTTCATCATGCATTTAGAACTTTCATCATACATTTGTAACTTTTATCATACATTTATAACTTTTATCATACATATCAGAACTTTCATCAAATAAAAGTCTTTCAAGCCAAAACCCAAGTAGGTCGCTCGCATCTGCTGCCTCCAAACATGAAATATCAGTATCGAAAACCTATCGATTAGGGGCGCAACGGCGTTTTTTACGTCGTTCTCCACGACGCGGACAGAACAGCCGGCAAATCGCTCACGGCGTTCTATCCACGATTCGTCGAGCGTTTCATACGCGCCGTAGAAAAACGCTGTTGAAAAACGTAGTCGCTTTTGAAACATCCGAAATCGATTGTCAAATTTCGAGAGAGCCGCTGCTCCGATCAAGACGGGCATCGAACTCGCAGCGAAAATCACGGTTTCCAAATTGAGAAAATAATCGAAGACTTCGAGACGCACAACGGCGACGCTCCCACCCTGGGAGTAATAGACGGGCGAGAAAAAGAGCTCGCGGGGAGAGGGCCGCAAACTCGGCCAAACTAAAATTGCTGTGCTTGTCGTTCGAGCATTTAGCGAATTGCCTGCGGTAAGCAGAGGAAGCTTATCCGCGGCGCATTAAAACTTTAAGACTTAAAACTGTGCGCCGGTGGACGCCGGCGAGGGGGGGGGGGGGGGGGGGGGGTGAGAAAAACGAATAAAATTCATGGTTTCGTGCGTGGACTTCCTGAAGATAGAGCCGAATATCTTCGTTCGTTCTTTCTTTCTTTAATTAAAAACTCGCGCGCGGCTGTCGTCCAACGCGTTGCGTTATTTCCGTATTGAGCGTAATCGAGGTTCGAGGTTCGAGGATTAGGTGAGAACGATAGAGAATGAAGCAGGAAGATCGATATTCTATTGTCGACTAATTCGGCGATGTTATTATAAAGATAAATAATTAATAAAGAAAATTGTATTTGTAAAGCTGGGTTTTGATTACTTAGAGTTATAGCATACATGATGCTATATGATGTTATTATGCATACATGATGCTATTGTGCATATGCAATGCTATATGATGCTACTTTGCATATATGATGCTATTTTGCATATATCATTCACAATGATTTTATTTGATAGTGATATGACTGATAACAAGATTATGCATTTTAGAGCAAATTCATATTGTTAAGATTAAAACTTATCCACTACATTCTTCGTTTTATAAGTGCACTGGGAAATTATTTATGTTAAAGGCCTCAGCTCCAATTTTTCTGATTAGATTTTAATATTATAGAAAATGTAATTCTGAACATTTTCCTACGCATATAATCGCTGTAACCTAGACCCATGTTCTGTTACAACAGATGGCACGTATTCTACTACAATAAATGGCACACAGAAAACTGTAGGACCGATTCTCACCCATCCATTCATGTTAACGCCCTCGCAGAAGTAGGGTAAACACGTTCTTCTATTGACAGAAATGATCCTCCCCCCTATTATCCCCAATTTCTAGGAAACGGGGGACTCGAGCCTGGCCGATTGCAAATAAACGCCTCCTGACTGCTGTCATCACAGTTTAGCTCTCCTAACCTCTTCTATTCTCTTTTCATTGCAGACATTTAACTATTATTATCTAAATTCTCGATTTCCTCGCGTCGATTAATTTATTATTTTTTTACTTAGCAATAGAAGCAGTTTTTGCTAGGTCATAGACAAGTTAACCCCTTGCACCATTACATCGCTCAGCAGTAAAGATGTCATATCGTATTTTTAATTCGAAATGAAATTCAGTCTTTTTGCCATTAATATTTAAGCGCTGAAGTAATTGTAAGCACGCTAGAAATATTAATTCTATTCCAATCGAAAATGATTTAATCATTGTAACTGCGAAGATAAAAGTATTGCAAGGGGTTAATTATTTCCTTGATGCCACGAGATGACTCTAGTGTTCCGATTGTCCTCGTTTACTTTCATTCCCAGATTTCGATGACATTTGTATTGTCATTTGGCATTTATATTTATTAAATTATGTAGGAACTGTTTGTCACGAGTCTGACTCGTTATTATAGTGCAATGGGTTAATAATAACCATTTGCTCCTCGACAGAAACTGTGCCATCTTTTCAGCACCAGCCAATAAATAAAATCCATAAAAATACAGAAAACACGGAAACGATAAGCATTTCTCTACCAAGACCCGACGCACCCATCTCCAATTATCGTCCACCCTAGAGCGAGCATTCGCACGAGAATCCACCGACACACAAATTGAATGATAAATGATCGGGGTCCCGTCTTCCGGCCGTCGGACAGCTTTGATTGCCCGGGCGTTTCGATTCGCCGCGCAATTTCCTTCCCCGCGGCAAAGGAAACTCGCGCCGGCGAAAGAAACGCGAGGAAAACAACGGGGCGAAGTGGCGGAAGATAGTTCGCGGCGTGGTCCGCCATTACGTGGACTGGAGAGCGCGGCGCGGTGCAACGATAGTCTTCGCGCGATGACGTGCGAAACAAGGGACCAGGAATAGAAGCGGGTCGTGTTTATAAAGGGATCGACGCCGATGGAAGGAGTGGAGAAGGACGTGGGGGTCGAATAATGATCGATCACACGTTGCGTCCGTTACGGGTTGGCCGTGTGTCCCTGATGTTAGGACCCAGGGCTCGGGATAGACAGTCGTTTGCGACCCGGGAGCCGCTGATAACGAGCTACGAAAAACGCCTTCGGTGCGAGCGACGACGTTTAGCGACGATCCGATCAGCGACTCCTCTCTCTCTCTCTCTCTCTTTCACCCTACCTTTCTCTCTCCCTCTCTCACCCTCTCTCTTTCTTCCATCCCCCTTCGGCGACTTCTTCGCGCGTGTAGCATCTGGGTCCGGGACTTTTTGCCGCGGCACTTTGACATTGAGTACCGAGCATTCTTATCGCCATTCCGTGTCAATGTGGCTGACATGGACACAGGATCCCGGGAACCTCAATGGCTGCTTCGCCGGAGCGGAATTTTTATTCGCGAATTTTTTGGCCCGGGAGTGTGAGGTAAAAATGTATCGCGGCTGTCGCAGATAACTCTCTCTCTCTCTCTCTCCCTCTCTCTCTCTGACCTGGTCCAGCTATTTTCAAAATGGACCAGAACTGAAATTGCGTTAAAGAATTATCGAGATACCAGAAAAAGTGATTTTATCGGAAGTATTTCAGATTTTATTAAAATGTTCCTTGTGTGTGTGTAGTTTCTTGTTTAAATGCGTTTGTTCGCTATGATGTTGTAGGTCACCTGGAATTTGTCCTAGAATTTGCACCGTGTGAATTGGAATTTTTAAAATAGATGGCTCTTGCAATTTTGTTCGTAGCATTTATTAAACCAAAAGCTTTTGCATTTTAGATAGTCTGGATTTTGAAAGTACACTATAGATGTAGCTTTTTGGTTTCAATATGCTTCGTTAATTGTAAAGTTATAGTCTTGTCGAGACTATGTTATATTATATTATGTTATATTATGTTATATTATGTTATATTATATTATGTTACATTATATTATATATTATTTTTTAACTTGTATAAATGTGGCAGCCTTCTCGTTGTCAATTAATTTAATTATTTTTTATTCTGTATTTCTATGTCAGAGCTGACTCCTCGAAGTACTATAATTATAATATAGCTAAACAATTAGGTTCGGCCAGGACACCTCACGCAATAATTTTTCAATATCTCCTACCCGCGAAATTTCGTTGGATAAATCCATATTTGTTAAAGCTTATTTACAGCGTACACCTTGCGCACATCGCTTCTTTTATTCGAACGTGTTTGTTAATTATAAAGTTACGCCTGATCTCCCGGGAGGCCCCGCGTGCGCTGGCTGCTCGAAGTGCCGTAATAATTTGCGCCACGTAAATGCCAAAGTACAAGATAATCAAATATCTGGGGCTCGTTGCGATGTCCGCAGAATCAATGTTGTGCCCTACCCTACAAAGTTAATGAGTGTGCAGTATGTATCAAGTAAATGCTGCTGAATCAATGTTAAACTTCTGCGATGCGAACATCAAACCGCCCTCCGTCGCGGCTTTCAGCCGAGGTAAACTAATTTGATAAATTTGCTCGCGGTGTCTCGGAGACGATGATTATCAAATGTTCAAGAACCGCCGCGACAGTCTCCTGACACAGTGTTTCCGAGTTTCTTCGACTAGAACTTTATTCGACACGATTTTACCGATTTCGAGTACCACGGCAAAATCGCGGCAATTGTGTCCGACGACCTTTCGAATTGCAATCCCTACGGATCCCGCGGGAACTTGAAATTACGACATCCTGCATATTCCTAATACCTTTGAGGTTGAAGCTGTTCTAACTCCCATAACCTTTGGTATTATGACCCTTCATTCGTAAGACTTCTAGGAAATAAAGCCCTTTAAACTTGTACGGATCCTACGGAATTATGGTCTCTTTTGCATTCCTTGGATCTGTGAAATTGTACTCGCGCGTGTTTTCACGATGGTTGGAACGATAGCGTTCTGTATTTTCAATGATCTCGTTATGGTGTCGCTTATATGACAACCTTGGGGGATTGACCTTAGCCGACGTTAAAGATGAATTCACCCTTTCGCCAATTTTGAAGGCAATGGAATAAACGTAGTATTAATTTTAATTAATAGAAATGCAAAGAAATTTGTAAATTAACAAAACCAAATAAGGTCAAAGAAAATCAAAATACTTATTAAAAATATTAGCAAAATTCTTACAATCAGTAATCTATTATTTAACAAAAGACGCTAGCCTTGAATTTTTATTTTTTGTAAAATGATTATCAGAAATGAGAATATGCATAAATATTTATCCAGCTTTAATTCATAACCCCTTTCATAATTTCATTAGCCTCTCAAGAAAAAATCCTAAAAATCCATATTTTAATTTAAATAATATCAACCAAAGCAAGAATATTGTAAGTTAAAAATTATTGCAAGTTAACCTATGATCAAATTGATTTTCAAATTGAGGGCAGCTGTAACAATACCACGTTACGAGTGTTCGATCGAGCTATACGTACGTTGGCCCTACATTCGGGCGGAAGTCAATCCGAACGAGGGAAGGATTTTTAAGAACGCTATACGCTCCTCTTGGTTCTTTAACGCTTACTCTTCTCAGATTGTCTTTCGCTTCAGTGGATCCAATCTTCGAGCATTCTACAGTGATTATTGACTTACGCCCCCATCTTTGGTACTTTTCCCTCCCTGTCAATTACAAGGAGCCAATACTTTCCCCTTTCTTTGATCGCTGTCAGGAACACGGGCTTCCTACCAGTTTAACGTCCGTCATTAACACGATTGCGAAATCAGCGATCTATATATCTATCAACCTACAGTTAATTAAACCTTCTAAATTCCTTTAAATCAGTCTCCAATCGAACGAAAAGCCTTACTGTTTTCAGATCCAACATTTAGAGCACGTTCCTTTCATGTTAAGGAAATATATTTTTCGTTGCTTTGATATTTACGAAATAACGTAATGGCTATAGATAAAATAAGAGAATATAAATTGACGACTCTATGTATTTTTAGCTATTATTTATTAGTACTTGAATTTATTTTTATATTTTATTTTATATTTCATTTTTAGATCTTATATTCATTTTTCTATTTTCTATTTATTTCTCGATATTTCTGGTATTATATTTATGGTAAATACGTAAACATTAACACTAATTTCGTCACTTAGATTTTTGCAAAAATAGCTAGATTTTTAGAAGTGTCAATAAGCTTAGAAAAAACAGTTTTTTATGAGGCGAGAAATTCAAATTTGTAATTAAAAATTACTTAACCTCTGAATCAAGAGAAGTCCTATATTAGTTTGAATTTTAATCACTGAGAAGTTTTTTTTAACCCTTTATGATCCAAAGCGATTTCTCACTTCATATTTAAGAATTTGCTATAACATTATATAATTAAATCACATATATGACTTTGCAATTTATTTACATACAATATAGTAGCGTCATTATTCACTAGAAAAGGCAAATAAAAGCAACGATCTGTTTTCTAATCAAATTGACTCGAAAAATGACATTGCAGTGCTTGAACATTTACAGACAATATAAATATAAATATATATAGTATAAAGTATTATTCGCTAGCGTATCATCGTTAAGTACAATCTCCCGTATCATTAATCACAGACTAGATAGTGTCTCCACGGCCCCGACAAGATAAACGCTAAATCATGAGCGACGATGACGCGAATGTCGAAGGACGCAGCGACGAAGACAGAGACGCCCCTCGGATTCTGTGTAAGAGTCAACTCGGCGAACTGGTCAATTACCATAAATGAATTTACATTGACGCAGGAGATGGAAAAGCATCGAAATCAACGACTCCGTGCCACTTCTGCCAAGTCCAGCTCGCTCGAGGGCCTCAGCTATTAGCTTCTACAATTCAAAAATCTTGAGACCCCCTACCCCCGCCGGTTATCATCCGCAACCTTCGCCACTTGACACCGTTTAAACTGCTGAGGCTTTCGTTTATCGCGCGGACCTTTTACAAAACGGCTTAGAAAAATCCTTTCCGGGGACTGATCTTCCGCTACTTAATTTTAAGAAGATTAATTTCTCTTTACGATATTAACAAAGATCCGACCTTGCAAACGAAAGTGTATTGCTATTAAGTGAAGAATTTATTTTACGTGTAAAAATAATTTTAATCCATAGAGTTGTACAATATAATTGCGACGCGAATATAAGAATTGAATTAATATACCTTCAGTGTATAGTATGAGATAATTTAAATATGTTATTGACCCTTTAAACTCGAGTGGTAACTCTGAGGTATCACTGAGATTATTCTATGTCATGTTGCGAGATCATTTTTATACTAACGAAGTTTATATTTAAAAATTTATTAAAAGTGAAACTAATTAAAGTAAAATAAAGTAAAACAAACCCTTAAATCACGAAAGTCAATTTCGTATGCATAAAATACACTTTGTCACTTAAATTGGGAATACTACGAGTCAGCCATATTATTATAGATTTGTAGTTAAAATAGTTTCGAATACAAAGGATTAAATTGAGTTGTTTCTTTGTATTTCGAGCAGACCAAGAAAATATTTCTAAAATGAACCATTAATATACAAAATAAGCTACGACCGGCTTTTAAACATTTCATTCTGTCTCTTATCGCTATCCCTTAGGATTTATCTCATCTGTAAACAATTAAACAAATAAATGACGCAAGAACTGATACGAAATAGTTGAATAATTGAATCTCGCAGCCTCTCGAATTTCGTCTAAACGTTGTCGCGAGCGCGCGCGCTTAAACGGTCCGCCGTTTCGCCGGCCATCCGGGAAAGTTTTGATTATTACAAGCGAAATCGTTCTAGTTGAGTTAATCTGCACAAGAGGCCTTTGTGCCGCCTTTCCGTCTAAACGCTACTTCGGAAGTTCCCCGTTCACGAGAGCACCGGGATCAGCATCGATAACACACTCGGCGCTATGACACATACTTTTGCAAATAGGGTTTCTGCCGGGGCGTCGTAATAGGAATTCAGGGCCGTTCGTGCGCTCCCTACTCTTCGACGCGGCATACCATGATTCCTGTATTCATGGAAATTCTAAGGACCCTATAAACTCTGTTTAAAGATCATTTTGATCGAATTAGAACGGCTCTCTCTCTCTCTCTCTCTCTCTCTCTCGCTCTCTCACTCACTCTCTCGCTCTCTGTCTGTGTACCGGTCAGCGGAGCACAATGGAATTCCAATACCAATTTACGTCCGCTTTGCTTCACATCAATGCTATAACGTTCATCGAGTGCGCCCTGTATCCACCAATAAGAGTCGGCTCTGTACGATTCTTTAACCCAAAGACAACGTATAGTGTGCGTCCAGCGTCCAGGATATTTGTTGCATCGTTTAGAAAATTCTGTGAGTTCAGAGTTAGAAACGAATCTTGAGTGTTCGAGTCTACGATGTCTTCGCTGCGATCTAAACGTGTTCTATACTCGATAAATTCTATTTAATGTCGCCAGTTTGCAATATTATTTGTTCTAAAAATCTAAATTTTCTATTATCTAAATATTTAGTAGATTAATACAGATAAATGGTATATGGATTCTAAAGTATCCATTTTACGAAAACGCTTTTTGAAGAAGTATACCTTAGGGTAATGTCTTATCAAAATTTTACGTGAATTGATACTTTCTGAAATAGTTAAGAATTATTCTTAATAGAACAGAGAAGCATTACCAGTACAAAGAACTAGTGTCCAGAAGTTTAATAAAAACCTGCCTTAATTACAAAAATTACCTGCCATTACAAAGGCGTAATCTCGATAATAAGATCGTAAGAAACATTGCAATATATAAAAATTACTTCGCTCTCCTAAAGCCACACGCATTAATACATTCAACGCTGTCCCATTATTAAACGACAATAGCACCTGGAAAATATAAAGCACGGTGACACCGCATTCTTCCTGGCAACAATAAAAAGAACGCAGCCTCTTTCAAATCCGTATAATTCAAGCGTTGGAAGTCGCAAAACCGCGGGACCGGGTGCACCGAATCAGACGCCTCCTTGTCCCCGGCAACAATTGCCCCTTATTAACAAGAGACTACGAGGGAGACACATGGTTGGCAGCGAACAAAAATAACCATCAGCGGGTCGGCATCGTCGACCGGGGCCGCGAAATGTTCGTCGCCCGGAACACAGGCCTCAAGTGTCTTTCCAGCAATTACGGTCGCGGCAGCGTCGGTGGCGGCGGCGGCGGCCCCGCGGGCGCACAATGGACACATTCAAAAAGTGGCTGGCTGCGCGAACGCCTCGTTGAAAAGAGGTCCGTCCGAAATCGTGGCCCCGGGGGGAGGGGGGCGTGTGTGTTCCCCGGCATTGTCGCAACAGGCTCGCGGAGAGAGCGGTCGGGGCTGCGGGCTGCAGGTGGAAAGCAAGGCGACCCGTAATTATGACGCCATTATCCCCGCGCCGAGGGCGCTTAATTATACGGCGTTAGCACCCCGGGCGTGCGTCGCTGGAACTGAGTTACGTTAAGATGCTCGCGGGAATACTTGCCCGGGCGTCGGGACGGGCGGGTGGGAGGCCGAAAGGGTGGCGGCGGCTGAGTCCGGGGTTTGGGTCCGGGCCGTATAAGCGGGACGCGAACCGGATGGACCCGCGCGCGCATAACTTGAACCCGGTGGGTCTTGTTAATTAGAGAACGCGTCGAGTACGTGTTCCAGCTTCGGATCAACCCGTGGACCGAAGCCCCGAGACTTAACCACCGGCGTGTACGTGCCGCGGAACAAACATCCTGCGCTGAAATTTCTGAACAGCCTCGGATAGCCGGGCGCGAGGATACGGCGAACGTGTTCCCTCCGCGGATCGTGAACCCGGCGTACACGTCGGAAGAAATATAGGGGTCATTCGGGGGCCTGCTGTTGCCAGACACGAAAGCTGCTCGGGGAAGATGATGTTTGCGTTGCGTGTTGAAATTATGTCGTTGATCGAGGATCTAGATGGGCACGGCGTGGGGAGAACCGGGAGTCGTTTCGCCGCTGTGCAGCGTCTTGAATAATTATGTGGACGGTTTTGTTCGAGTGTGTTTGACCATGTCTTCTGGAGTTTATTTTAACACGTTTAGTATCGTATCTTTGCTACTGATAGTGAATAGATATATAAAATGTATTTCTTGAAAGTGTTTTAGCGAAAATAGATGAAGCTTAACCTAAGAACTCTGTGGCGACTTTGTGTATCTGAGTTAGAATTCACAAAAAGTGTCGCTGTATTAAAAAATTAATTCTAGCCTTCTGGAAGTATCGTGTAATTAATACTACTTCTACCAAAGGTATCGAATCTTCCAATAATTTTTGATAAAAATGATTTCTTATGTTCTATGTTTTCTATGTAATCACTTCCTCGATTTTTCTCACACAGCCATCACAATATTAATTCAGTAAATTGTCTAATATATACTATAGCTAAAAGTAGTGTCGGAAAATATTTCTTTCTTTAATTATTTTATCGAATATTGTTATTAATGCATAAAATCCGCAATCTAGTGATTAGAACTATCAAACGAATATATCGTCCTAATACTGTGTCGTGTAATAAATAAGCCTTCGAATAATTAGAAAAATCGATTCTTATTTAGTCGATTGGATCAGAATTTATATGCTTAATGCTATATCCTTAATATCATATACTTAATGCAATATACTATATTATATTGTATACGCTATATGCTATAATGCTTAATGCATGCGCTCAATCATTCGGCGACCATAAGGGTGGCACAGTTTTCCGACAACCCAATAGCAAATGGACTAAAAGGCTAACGCGAAGCCAAATATCAATATGGATTGGATTTAGTGGCGCATCGTAGCGACACAATTCCTGTACATATAAAGTGTACAACAAGCACTTTACTTCATTACGTTTTCTTCGGTGATGTATGTAGACAGTATTGGGCCAAGTAGCCCTGAAGCGCGCGTTAATGCATTAATTATATAACCGACATCGGGGGTATTTTACGATGAGCTACGACCTCTGCGCTCAGCTGTTAAGGCGACCGAGCGCGCCCGAGATAGAGGTAAGCGGTCGCCTGGAAAAGATAATTAAATATACAAACTATCGGAATTTTAATGGCACGGTCGAGGTTGCTCATAAATCGTTGAAATTATTGGGAAACATGTTCCGCCTCGATTAATGATCGTTTACCGTGTCGAACGAACAAATTGTCGTCGATTCGTCAACTATCGCGGTATTATCAGAAAAATGTGTTTCGCCTATTAATTCGGCCGATGCGATGGTTTCGATGCGATACGTGTAATCGAAGGGTTTTAATAAGCTGCTTCGGATCTTCGAAATGTTTTCGATGAATGGAACTGATACGTTAGCGTGCGCTACAGTTTACGTCTCGCAGTATTCGCTTAATCTCCCTGTAGATATCATCAATATATTTTTGTTACCATCGATTAGTACCATTTTCTTCACAATTATTGTAATTAGAATTCTCTCGATCTATTTCTTAAAAGAAAAAAAGAATTTTATATATATTGTGCGCTCATATCTACTCGAATGTCTAAATACTGCTAACAAGACAATAAAATTTGATTCCTACTTAAAGGATCGAATATAAATATTCATACCTAACAGCTCATTACTAAAAATCTCCATCACGAATCTGGCCATTCCTTCAAGAGGTTAAATACCTCCGACCAACCCTTCTACCTTCTATAATAATTTATTAACTTAATTTACTGTGTCGGAATGTACTCTAAGCGCAAGGAAAGAAATCATTGACTTCCACTGAGCGGACCGAGAAAAATAAGAATTTATTCTGTGCCAGTGGTCGGCGCATCGATGCACCTGCGACGTCGCGTCGCTTTGAAGCTTTCAGAATCGTTCGCGGTGCGCTTTATTCGAGACGATCCAACAAGCCAATATTCATCATCTTCGAGACTCGATATTAATTAATCCAGTTCACAATGCGAACACGACGGCCGGTAATAAAAATACCCAGTCTCCGAGAGCACTGTAAATAAAGGCGCGTTTTGACAATTACGTTTACATTTTCGTTCGCAATCAGCGTGATTCAACAAAGAGAGAGCTCCAATATCGATACTGCAAGATGCGTCGCGGGTTTCAATATAAACTGGGGTATACTTTATTAAATTCTACTTTTATAGAACTCGGAGTACAGTCCGCAACATAATCGATAGATCGATAATTAATTTACCCAGTTTTCGAAGAAGTCGAAGCAATTTATAATACAATGTTGTATATTCTAGAGAACGTTAGAATTATTAGAATTAATATTTGGTAGAATTGTTAGAATTAATATTCGGTAGAATTGTTAGAATTAATATTCGTTAGAATTGTTAGAATTATTAGACTTAAAATTTGGTAGAATTATCAGAGTTAATATTCGTCAGAATTATTAAAATTAATATACGTTAGAATTGTTAGAATTATTAGACTTAATATTCGGTAAAATTATTAGAATTAATATTCATCAGAACTATCAGAATTAATATTCGCTAAAATTATTAAAATTTATATTCGCTAAATTAAGCTGAATATTTAAAGCGTGAAGAAGATCTGTGCTGCTAGATTGCGTTAGCAGAAACTTTGGCTGGCGAACAATGACGACTTTATGCATTGCGTTTTCCGAAAAACAATGCCCGCGTTCAACTAGTTCCATTCTGCAAATAATAGGTTCTGCGACGAAACTGTGCACCGCGTTCAGTGTCCCCCGATGGTAATCGGCGACAGGTCTACGTATTTAGGGGCATGTTTTCGGCTCGAAGTAGCCGGGCGCACCTGCAAATAGAGGGACTCGCGCGCGACCCCAGCTCTAGAACAACAAACATACAGAGAGAGAGAGAGAGGGCCGGGGGGGGTGTACAAGAACGAAAGGATACGAGCCATCCATTGCAGAGGGTGAAGCCAACAAACAACCTCAACCCACACTCTTAACTACACCGAGTGATACGTAACCCTAGACAGGAATCGACCGGTAAATGTACCTTGGGCCCAGTCAACCGATCCTTGAATTCCTGGCCGACCCCGTATTCGCGCGGAACCGCCTCGCCCTCCTATCGATCACTGACTACGGATGAATATAGAGCCGTCTCGAGATAAGAACGCGTTAGCGTTAACCGTGCACGTGGGAACACAGCCGCGCGCTATTATCGACTCCGCTGATCCACCGCGGAACCCTTCAACATTTTTCACGAAATTCATCCGCCGAAATCCGCGGGGTAATGTACCTCTTTACGAACGCTCTTTACGAGAAACTATTATTATTATTTTATATTTTCCTTGACCTTTCCAGGTGCACGAAATTCAATTATATTTTAACGAGCTCTCCATGCGCTTGTATTACCGAACTAAAATAACTTTTTGTACGCAAACGAAGAACATTTAATCAGATTTCCTTGATGTTTGTCGAAGATAATGCGATCTTTTAGTAGCCCGGTTGCGAGTCTCTCTAAATAAAAATTTGTAAAGATGACGCGCTCGCGTCGTAACAAGGCATTGAATCGCGCTGCTTTGAGTTGTGGACATTGTAACTTTTCAATTGAAAGGGGACCGTCAATGTGTGTATATTGTATAGTGGATATCTATAGTACATATCTTATAAGAATTCTTATTAATATTATATTTTAGTTCCTCTTCTCCAGGGGACGAAATTAAATAACCTCTTCGTGCATTCATATTTCTGAATGGAAATACACTTTAATTTCAATACACTTTCATTTCAATGCTCTTTAATTTTAAACGAAGGACACTCAATAAGAGCTTCAATATTTCTATAATAGGCGAGACAATCTTTTTGCATAATAGTCTGCGGTCTAGATATCTCGTTAAAGAAAAATCCTTAAAGACGACGTGTCCATATCACGAAATTATCGAATCGTGCGCATTGGAACACGAAGCACGCCGTAAAGGAGTGTACCCGCCGCAATAGCGTGACTAGTTTGCAACGCGCCCGACCGGCGCGAAGTTTCCCCCGGTTCCAGCCGCGATTGATTTGATAAATTCGATCGTTGCGTACGCGTACGCGTGCCGATCGATCGGCCCTGAATCGCTGGTGGATCCCGTCGGAATTAATGCACGTATCGTGGTCGTTCTCCAGCGGCGAAAAAGAATACATTACACGGCCGGAGGTGGGGGCCACGTGCTCGGACAACGTAGTTAGCCCCGGTGCACACACAAACGAGCCGCCCCCGTCGGCGGGCTCTTTCGTTAACGATCGCACTCCAAATTACACCAAATCTAGGGCAGAGCCGCAATACGGCTTTTCGGCCGGGAATATAAGACAGGTTTAAAAGAGTCTTCTCGTTATAGAATATTTGCCGGGGCGTTGGGACTCTCGGGATACCCGGGGCCGACCCCCCTCCCCCCGGACCTCAGGTTACGAGGATAATTAACTCTGAAAGGACCTTAACTCATTCGGGCCGTTGCGCGAATAATGCACCGTGGAAAATTTCAACCATTCCGCTTGATATGCGGCCGAAATGAAAAGGAAAATATAGTCTACGCGCGTTCGCTCGGATATTCGACGGGGGCGTCGGTGCTGGTGGTGGTGGTGGTGGTGGTGGCGGTTCTCTCGTTCCGTCTTGCCGTCGATCTATTTCGAACCGTCTTTCGAATTATATTCGACTTCGCGATACTCGCGGGATACCCTCGATTGGAAATAAATTGCGAGATTCTCAGAGATGGATGACTGGCGTGCGATGGGATTCGGCCGGATTTTGAACGCCGGCAACTTTAATATCCGACTTTGATGTTTAATTCGAGAGATAATGTAGATATGTTAAAGTTTGATGGTTTTATTATATTATTATTTATTATTATGGATATATAGATATCTAGATATATAGATATATGGATATATGGATATGTAGATATATAGATATATTGATATATTGATATATAGATAAATAGATAAATAGATATATAGATATATAGATATATAAATACCTAGATATATAGATATATAGATACCTAGATATAGAGTTATTGTATAGACATATGTATAGATATATAAAGTGTATAAATATAATATAGACATATTAACCCTTGCCACTCATAGCCATTTTAAGCGTAGTTCCAAAATTGCTATTTCGACCAGCTATAGTATAGCACTTAGTATAATTTATGCATGTGAGATCGAGTCCTGTGACCCGTAAAACTGTTACGCTTTTAACAGAAGGGTCTTTAATAATGTCAACGTTATTTTGTTAATTACATAACAATTTTCATTGCCGCTTCAGAGGCGCCACTCTAATACAAAGGGTTAACACTTTGCCGTCCGCACGTCTCGTAAAAATTACGTCGGTCGCCTTGAGCTTATCTCGTTCTTATAAATTGTCCCCTATTTTTTTGAAATTTCGAAGATATGCTTAAATAAATGTAAAATTTGTTTTATATATTTGCACGCGACAACACTATGGTGTCACCGGCTATTGAGCGATAACTTTGTGCGCGACGCTACTTGTCCACGTTGATCCCCTGTCTATTCGATCGAACAATTACGTATTTCTAACGTGGTCGGACGAATAAATCGATTTAACAAACAGCGAACTGTTTGCAGCACTCTCCTTTGCCTGGTACAAATATTTAATGGAAGCAAACATCTGTAACGTTGCTCGGCGATTCGATAATCAACCATGGATTCTTTTAATCTCGTATGTTTTCCGTCGTTTCCAGATTTGTAATGATATCTGCAATATTAAGATCTTTATCTGCTTTAATTGTAATATGATACATAAATATATTACAATAAGAATCGTAGGAAGTTTAAAACAATATACATTGTCTAGAATTTAATACACTGGATGCCGATAATCAATCACAAAAATCCTAACTTAGTTAAAGCAATTTAAATAATTAAAGCGAAATTATAAAGTTAATATTTATCATAGTGTATGGCATTATAACTCTTTCGCTTCTGAAACATTCTAGTCAAAGGGCATAGCCGATTAAGATGGTGAAAACTGCCCTTAGAGGTTTTTCAATGAGTCACATACCGTTCGATAGTTGACCAATAGAAACTCATCTGTGCGAAATTTTAACCCTGTCATTTGGCCGTGAGGGTAGTTACAGGGTAAATTAGATTTCGCGGTTTTCCGACATTTTTCCACCTTTAGCGACTTCCTAGAAAAAAAAATGTTTGCCCAAATATATTGCAATAAAAATAAATTTTTAAAACTGGTCGGAAATTAGTGTCAGTCATACTTGACTGACGCTGCGCTCAACGTGTTAATGATGTTAATTAATCAAAGGCAACTGCATTAATAATAAAAAAAATCTAATAATCAATAATAACCACATAAATGTCTTAAAATAATGAAAAAACTTAAAATCAATCAAAGGACCTACTCAAAGGTCCGTGATCAAAGGACCTAGATAACCGAATACATCTCCGCGGACTGGACATTAACATTCCGGCGAAATGTATCGACACGGTCGCGCCCGATTAAGCGATTTCAGCCGTCGATGCGGACGCAGAAGGTTATTAATAAAACCATAGTCAATCTCGGCCGGGCGGTTTCGTGAATTGACGCCGGCTTGAATTATCGAGCAGTCAGATAGCGGTCCAATTATGTTAGAGCTCCGCGCGGCGTCGGATCCCGGAGTCCTGAGTTGGTACGTAGAAACCGCTACGTACGAACGTCACGACCCGTGCAAACCGTAATTAGGCGAAGTTCGAAGCTTTCGAACTTAAATTCCCTGGTTGGCGTGCTCGAGTCCGGGGCGAAGGGGGTGAGAGGGAGGGAGGGGGAGAGGGAGAGGCGCGGTCACTAAGTTACGGTTAAAGAAGTTGGCGACTCCGGTGTGTTTGAGTTAGTTCCCTTTCCTTAACGGCCGGAGGGGGGGGGGGGGGGGGGGTGCCGCTTGCCGTGAATTAGTAGAATCGGGGCTTTGTCCTTTTGTTTCGTCCGGGAACAGAATTTTTACGCCCCCTTTACGACACTTTTGTTATCGAACTTCGCCATTGTCCTATTCCGCCGATAAGCACGGAGTATGTTACTAAGGCCGGGGCCAAACTTCGACGCTCGCGTCTACGGGCCGGCTGCCGCTTCTCAAATTTCCGACGATTGCGGCCGGCTTGGACCGAGTATAAATTTTTTCAAGTATTTGTTGCAATCGAAATTAATTCGAAAAAATAGGAGCGCAAAATACACTCTAAAAATTGGGCCAATTTGTTTCGTCTAAATTCACTGAATATCGTTGATGTAATTGCTTCGTCTTAGAATCGTATTTTTCTAAAAATTATACTCACATGTAAAATTTTATTTGTTAGTTAACACCTCCTATAATTTATTTATCACACGTAGAAAATAATTATTCTGTCGTGGCATAGTAATAATCAATCGCGTCTGAAGAGTTCGACGTTCTGTTCTGTGCCTATGTTCCCTCAGAATTCTAACAAATTGTTAAACAATTTCGGCATATATTTACCGAATCAACTAGCTCGCGAAATCTCGCCGTTTTGAATATTAATGCGAGAATGTATGGAAGTTTTCATTTTCTATGCCGGAGGCTTTATCGCGCGCATAAAAATGCATGCGCGCTATTAACGTTCGTAAAAATGTACACGCAGCGCGATGTTGGATTAAACTATTTTTACGATGTTTAAAATATCACGGAACACCGTGGCGACCATTTCACGCCGAGTGATCGCATTTTATACGAAATCGCGGATTAATTTCCACGGCGTTCTTTAAAGTGAACCGTTTCTCACGAGATTCAAGCTCGAACGATGTTATAGATATCAACGCGGGACGAGTGATATTTTATACATAAAAACAGTTTATATAATTTACGGTATACATATAGAAATATTATAATATAGTATGGTATATTGCTTGCAGCTGTTACAATTATTATACTGCGAATTTCATGCATTTATGACAAAAACGAGAAGATGCAATTTAAAACGATGAAAGAAGGAACATGAGTGAAAAATATCAATACGCTAGCCAATTAAAATTATTAAAGAAGAAATTAAATATATTTATCCGACTCGAATCTCTTGCAATTGATGCGAGAAATATTTATTTCGCATAAAGATCCATAGTCTATAATAATTATAAACGTTACACTACGAAACTTGCTTAAATGAAAAGAAGAAAAATACTCTAATAACAATACAGATAAAATATTGTTTTAAATAATTTCCAAACTTCGTTATTAAAAATGGCATTATTTAAACTATAAATTTCAGACAAAGCTTTCGATATTTATGATATCGATAAATTAGACATCTTCCCGTGATCAGGACGTCGAGTTCTAGAAACCGGTGCAATTTCGTTAAAAATCGTTGACTTCCTGCGCGGAAAGTGCGATGGTCGGCGCACGGGGAACGGTCAACAAACATTTGATATAGACGATCAAATAGAGCGTTTCGAGGGCCTCCGTGTCTCTGTTTCTACAATCACCGGCAATCGAACGGCAGAGTCAACGATGTTCGATCCGGTTCGGACGTAAGTTGCGTTAGGAATAATGCCATCGAATAGCGCGCGGGTCGGTCTGTTTTTTCTTCGTTCCCCGCGGCCTTTCCAGCCCATTTTCAGCCATTAATCACGGAGCGGACTGTTTGGAGGAAAGCACCTGACCTAATTTGTACGCTGCGAATGGTGAATCGCACTCGACGTACTTCACTTTGTTATCAATCTGGGAGTTTTATCGACGTTCATTGAAAGTACGATGCTGCCCGGGATATTCTGCAACCTCAGCGTAGCGCGATCCAGATCGCCGGGAATCTGAACTCTGTCCGGTCTCTCTCTCTCTCTCTCTCTCTCTCTCTCTATCTCTCTCTCTATCTCTCTCTCATTCTCGCTTTCTGTCTCTCTTACTCTCGCTCTCTGTCTCTCTCGCTTTCGCTCTTTCTCGCGGCCTCTCTTTCTGCAAAACTTCCGATCGGCCACGCGAGATCTATAGGTGGCAAAGGTACCATAACTCGCCGCGGTTCTACTCAACAATGCCGAATCGATCGACCAGGCCCGACGATTTTTTCGCGTTCCCGCCCGAGCACTCGTTTCACCTTGGTTGCAGCCGTGCTAGAATTTTACGAGCCATCGGCCGAATAACACGATCCGGCAAGCAATTATCAATTTCAGTGGTTACTTTCGCGAGCCATCAACTGCTCCATCGTAAAAGAGCGCAACCTAAATTTTGCCGTCCAAGCTATCCCGTCGTCTGATACACAGGGATTATCGAGAAGTGTTCAAGTACGACGCGCAGGTACTGTAGAAAAAACTTCGAACATCTTTTAAAGAAAAATCACTTTTTCCAGATTGCATAATGTTTAGATTTATATATTAATGTTTTTTAAAGATTGCAAATGTGTTTAATGGAGTACGTAATGTTACATTTTCTCTTCCTAGTTGTGAATTTTCTATATTTAACAATTGTTATAGGAAATAATCAGTAGTAAATTTTAAAGTTAATAAAGGTATAATAAGAGTGAAGGAAATTATAGCAAATGCACGAGGGCTTGCAATTGTATTAGAAATTTCATATTATTAGATATGCCCCAATTATAGCGATTATATGACAAAAATAAAATATAGTATTTCAATATTTTTATGGTTTGTTAAGTAGTGTTATTTTCTGTAATTAATCTAAAATATATATAAAAGAATAAAAACGAGAAATATCATGCCTGATAAAAAGAAGTAAATAATAGATTTATTAATGAAAGACTTCCCAAGAAATTAAGAAAGAATTGGAAGTTCAAATATATTCAATTTGTACTCTAAATTTAAAAAATTAGATAAACAGAAAATTAAATAGACAAAACCTACAAACTACTATCATACTTAAGAAATATAAACATATGAACGAAGTCAGCTGTCAACTATTATAACACGCTAAATTGAAAAGAAAGCAGCTCTCAACTAATACCCTAAATTGAAAATAAAACAGATGTAAAAATTTCGAAGTCGTTCCACGCAAAATGAAAGCTGAAAGGTTAACGATCGCCCGCGTAGATGCAACAATTTCCGGAATCGGCGAGTCGCTTTTGCGAACGCGAAAGGATCAATCGTCAACGGAAACCGTACAACTATTTAGCGATACGGCTTTTTACCATTGAACCGGAAGCCTCAAGATTCCCGTAATCTGCGGTCGGTCCGGGCGACCCAATGTATTTCCGATTCATCGATGCCAATGCCAGCGGGATTTTTATTCGGAGCGAATAATTAGCGGTGCGCGAGTCAATGGCTCGGCACAGCCCCGGCCGGATGGGGCGCGCGAGGGAACGGACAGGACGGCCCGGAGGACGAGGATAAAAGGAAGAGGAGGAAAAGTAGGTTGAATTACACAAGGAGATTAGAAGCAGAGACACAGCTGATAAGGGGATTAAACGAGGTCGAGTGGCTTCCTTCGAATCCGGCCACTCGGCGGATCGAATATTGCGATATAATCATTCCGTGCCTTCCCGCCACCCACCCCCACCCCCATTGTTTCCGTGGGTGATCTGTTCTTGTTTCGGAGCGCATGGTTTAATCCCTCGAGCATTAAACTATATATATATATTAGGTTTGGAAAAAGAGAAACATTATTTTTTCGGTAGACGGCTGTAGCGATCGATATCTGTTAAAGTATCGATCAAACAATTTCAGATTTAGGCTCGTTGGAAAAGCTAACATTTCGCACTACAAAAATTCTTTTTCTGTTTCTTGTCTGGTCCGTTCAGTTGCGAGCTACAGGGTGTTAAGAATGGAAGTCAACATAAAGAAGCTAGCGATTGACCAGAAACGACCAGAATTAGCCAACAGGAGAGGTGTTGCGTGCCATCAAGACAACGCCAGGCCACACACGTCTACAGTGACTCGTCAGAAAATTCAGGAGCTTGGCTGGGACGTTTTGATGCATCCACCATATAGTCCAGACCTGGCACCAAGCGATTACCATGTTTATATTGCATTGCAAAACTTTCTTAGTAATAAGAAATTGGCATCGAGAAAAATTGTGAAAGTCGATTACAAAAGTTTTTCGCTAATAGGAACCAAGACTTCTACGAGAGAGGCATTGTGAAGGTACCTTTAAAATGGCAACAAATTAAAGAACAAAACGGTGCATATTTGTCCCTAAATCGAACAATCGGAAACATGTTAAATAAAGTCTCGAAGTTCGCGTAAAAATAATGAATTTCTTTCTCCCCAATCTAATATACAAATACATGTACACGCCGTAGGTACCCGTTGTCCAACAGGAAACCCGTAAATACGTTTTTCCAGCCGGGCAAAAATCCGCGAACGGGGGAAACAGCGACCGCCGCGCGGTTTCATTTCCGTCGACATTTTTCGAACGTCCCGATCCCTTTCAGCGGCAAGTTTACGTTTCATTACGGTGGGGGACGGCCTTCGTTTACTTTGTAATTGCGTGAATCGCGGCGAAACTTTCTCCTGAATGAGAACTTCTTTGCATAGAAATACGGGGGACCACCGAGCCCGGTGATTTTACGGCCGCGCCGCGAATCATCGGCGCACCGGCGTAGACGCGACGCGCGAGCGCTAGGAATGTCCCCGCAATATCGTCGGAGATTTCCGCGATGGAATGCATCAATATCTCATCGCGATTCCCTATTTCCCTATTTTCCGCCTGTAAACCGGGTCGATATTAGCCTACCTCGCAATCATGGGGAGCCTCGCGTCCCTGTCGCGAACGCCTTGCTCGAGACGTTCCCGAAGCGATACGTGACTCGAGCGGCTCGTAATAAAACTTACGGAACTTTATGCATTCGCGGAGATTGCCGGCTGCGGGAGACTTTAATATAGCTTCGTTCCGTGTACGATTTATTTACGGGATTGGTCGCGTAAAAGGGAATTTATTTGGGTTGATCGTTGCGTTGTCCGCAGAGTTCGCTATTGTTTCGAGATTCTCGAGGTTTTCTTCGCCCTATATAATGCAGCATTGACTATACCATGATGCATGAATCTTTGACATGAATCAGTTGTTTTAAGAAACTATTCCAAGTTCTTTATTTCATAAATTTCTTTTTGATACACCACATTTTCTAAAAGAAAGAAATCGCGTAAAATATAAATGTACTTGATCACGGTATTTCCAGCTGTTGTCCGAAGACTTCGCTTTTGTTTCGAGATTCTCGAGGTTTTCTTCGCCCTATATAATGCAGCATTGACTATACCATGATGCATGAATCTTTGACATGAATCAGTTGCTTGAACAAACCATTCCAAGTTCCTTATTTCGTAATTTCTGTTTAGTATGACACGTTTTCTGAAAGCAAAAATCGTATAAAATATAAATGAACTTGATCACGTTATTTCCAACTGTTTTAAAACAACTTAAGGAACAATAGTATCAACCCTTTGCAGTCGAAGCCTTTTTAACTGCAACACTGAAATAATTTCCCTCGCTCATTGTCAGGCGGCTATTATTTGGCTATATTAAATATATATATAATTAAATTAGTACATAATTAAATATATATATAATATATATTACATTGACTATATTTAATGACTTATTATTAAACTCTGTCGGCATCAAAATGATCATGAAACAGCCTAATTTAGACCAATTCACTTCATACATAACCTTTTACCCTTCTTCCATCGAATATCCAACGTACGCTAATTTATCCCGGATCAAAAGTAACTCGGCGTTGCTTTCCCTCAGCTACGAAATAGCCCGCCTATACCCTACGAGTGTCAATTGCCGTAGCTCGCCGACTTGGAAAATTTTTCAGGAAAACTACCAACCCGTAGAAGAATTTCCGAAAGATTCCAGACGTGACGGTCGGTTTGGCAAAAGTAAACGTCTACGTGCCGAAAAGGGAAGGCACCGCACCGGTCGACGCTCCAGCAATGTTCGCGAGCACGAATCGCTGGTATATTGAAAAAAATTCCCGACATCCCTCGGAGCGTTATCGTTCACCGTTCCGTAAACAGTAAATACGGGCGCGGTGTCGGACGGTTACGCGCCGATAAGGGTAGAAGAGATCGAATGGATGTTTACGCAAGTTAAAAACTAATGGAGCAAATAATGATGTTTGAGCTGTATCACCGAGCGCAGCCATTCTTTCTCTCTCTCTCTCTCTCTCTCTCTCTCTCTTCTTTTCTCTCTAGCGCAGGATACGATTAGACGAGTGAAATAAGGCGACAGATTCCTGCATTCGGCTGGCAGGTCTGACCGAGTTATGGTTCGACGGTGGCGCGGGGGTGTGTGGGATATTGAACGCGGCGGAGCCCCGTGAATTTTTCCGGCTCGCAGTCAGCCAATAGTAAAGCAATAATATAGGAGGGAAGATGCCGGTCCGTCCTTATACCGGATTCCGGAGCAGACCTTATTGCTGTTATCGATGAATATCACGAAATTAAATACGCCGGTACCGACCGATTCCCGGCCGCCATTTCGATCGTACGTGGAGCACGCGTTCACATACGTATGGCCGCTGATGAGACGCTTAGGACCCCGTATACGACCCCACCTTTTTTTTCGGTTTATGGTAATAGCTGGGAATCGTGGGGGCAGGAAACCGACCACGAAATATCGACCAATTTGTTAATGGTGATGCCATCGATCGGCCGGGGGGCTATTTACATCTCCCGTGTGCCGATCCGGGGAATTTATTGCTGTCTTGTTGCTGGTGTGAGTGATTTTTCACGGTTGCTTCGCGGAGAGGAATTACTTCTTGAAACGGTCCACGGTTGAAATTCTTTATTTAAAATTTATTTCAAATCATTTAAATATATCAAGTTTCGAAGAAGCAACATTGCCCCCAGAAGAATAAAATCAATAATTAATTAAATACACTTGAAAGTAAGATATCGAGTTCTAATAAAGAGAGCATCATTCAACAACCATCAAATTATATTATAAAATTCTCAGGTCCCGATATCATCGCTACTTTTTAAGTAACAAATGTTTGAAAACCGAACCGTACCTGCCACTGTAAAATACGTCTATCGCACAATAATTGCGACAACTGAAGATTAATTAAATCGATAAATTTTTACAAGACGACATTTCGACACAGGAAAGTTTCTTTCACCGACAAGGAACGTTCTCATTCATCGACCAGATCACCGACTATCGAGCAACCAACCACCGAAGGTCACAAAAACCATTCAAACCCTATCGATCGTCCCTTACGTTTCCAGCCAATTGAAGAGAGAACGTAGCGCTGTCCGAAATCGGTCGATTCTTCGAAGCAGGGAGCGGAGCAAATCCCCCCACCCCCTCCCCCCGCCCCCTCCCATCCCCCCTCGGAGCGCGCACGGCAATGATTGCCGGAAAAACGCCGCGGTAAAACAAGCCAATTACCGGACAGGGATCGCGCGGCGGGAAAGATTTGATTTTTCACCGCGGTGTCCCTACGGCGGAGAAAGGGTGTTCCGCGGTCGACAGCAGCCGCCGCCGCCGCGGTAGGGGATGCGCGCGTTTTAACCCGGGGGCCGGCTTGTCTCCGTGTCCGGCGCAAATGACGAGCGAGCGCGCGACGGGGGGGGGGGGGGGACGGTGGGTTATCCCAGAAAAATTCGAGACCGATTCAACGGCCTCGAAAAGGGCGGAGAGAGCGAGAGAAAGAGAGAGAGAGAGAGAGAGAGAGAGAGAGAGAGGAAGAACGTTTGGCCGAATAACGCGGAAGCTCCGGCCGGACTAAACTAAACAGAGCGAAAACGGGGGTATTCGTTACGGGTCCGAGCGGAACTTTTCTTTCGAACGGTAATTCGCTTCGGGGCTGCGCCGAGCTGTTCCCATTGATTGCCACTGAGCCGCGTCCTCTCTCTCTCTCTCTCTCTCTCTCTCTCTCTCTCTCTCTCTCTCTCTCTCTCTTTGTGTTCCTCCCTCCTTTTCTCCCGAGTTTTTGTTTCGTTCGTACTGTTTTTTACCCCGTTACCGTCCGTGAATCCGCGCGCTCGTTAATTCCTCACGCGAACACGGGGAACGCGGAGCCGTCTTCGCGACGCTACCCCAGCTTCGTTCTGTTATCGAATTCTGATTCGGCAGACTATCGTTACGGGGGAATAGCTGTTGTAAATACTGGCTGTTTCAATATCGCGATTCAATTGTATTTAAATGCACGCGCCGCGTAAGTTGGCAATTGTTTTGGTGCTCACTGTTTCGTCGACTGAGCGCGACAGTGTAACCGTTTCAGTATTCTCTTGTTAGTCGTGATTGTACTCCTCACAGAGGAAGAAGTAATGTCCACGGAGAGACAAGTTGAAACTAAAAAAGATTGTCGTTACTTATTCATAGAATAAACGATAGTATTAAATAAAGATCCATAGGCTCGTTCAATTATTTCTACAATAGGAACGATGTATTGTGGAGAAGAGAAATTGCGGTGTAATTGTTACTTGATTGCGTTCTTTTTGAAATTTGGGAATTGTCAGCAAAACTTGCCATTTGACGCTGGCATTTGGTATCATTCACCTTTCTTCGCTAACAGTACAGACTTCCAAAAAATGTACGATAAAATGCAGAACACCTTATACATCGCACTATAACAACGAGTCAGACTCGTGACGAACATTTAGTGTACAATCTAGTAAATGTGATTGCCAATTGCTTCTATTGAATTGAAACAAACTTTGAATCTTCTATCAGTAAAATCTGGGAATGAAACTAAATAAAGACAATCAGGAAACAAAAATCTTCTTCATTCGTCAAGTAAATCATTAATAACGAAAAAGTACTAATGAACACAGTTCTGAAAGGGATCGTAGCACAAGGGGTTAACATTATACTATTATTAGTTTTTCAACGATTTTCATACTGTGCGCGACTAGAATGACCTTGAATTATAGGTCGCTGGATTCGTCTTAAAATCGGCAATAATGCCATCGAAAAAGAAATATATAGTTCCATTTAAAAAAAACATCGATGACCTTGAAATCTCAAAAAATATGACCTTGAAAAAAAAAACATTACCAGCAAAATACGTCCTCCTCCGAACCAAACAATTTGTTTCTGAAGCATTTTCGCGTATCGTTAATGATAATGGAGATATTGCACTGTAACACTTTATTTGCCCCACCCTGTATTATAAGACGTAAATTATCCGGTTACAACGGGCAGTTTTTCGTCGGGCGCAGCAGCGTCGATGGATTAATGAGCGAAGCGGCTCGTACCAGGCCGATAGCTGATTCGAATAACTAGTAATCCCCGGGAAACATGCGACCGCGAGCATCGGGCGAAACTTCGGCGCAGAGTAAATTACCGGGCCTTTGTAGCCCGCGGAAAATGCACGGCGCTCTTCGGAACTCGTTCGGCACCGGGCAGAATCAACATAAAATATATCGCGCCGGAATTAGGACGTTCGGTCATCGTTCCCGAATAGCAAGCAGCGTGCAACCGTGCTTTCCCCCCCGCGCTGTAAATGTAACTCGTTCCGCAATTGACCTAATTTCCCCGTTCGATCCCCGCTTTATTTGTACAGATATTTCGTGTCACTCCCTGCGCTCCCTTTTTGTCCTACGAGCCGCGGAATTTTATAATCTCGATCAGACGCGACGACGAAACTCCGCTAAGAAAATTCCGCGCGCGTCGACTATGGGATGTTAAAATGAAAGCTGACGAATCGCGCGGATCGCACTCTTTTTGCAATTATTTAAAAACACCGAAAACTTGTTTATCCGCGTGCGGCAAATTCGACGAATTTACATCAAACGGATTTCACCGTCGCGTTTAATAATCTCGTCGCGACGACGAAACTCCGCTAAGAAAATTCCGCGATTCCGCGCGCGCGTTGAGCTCGCGATGTTAAAATGAAAGCTGACGAACAGCGCGCGCATGGCGGACACTCTTTCGATTATTTAAAAACAAGCCCGCCCGAAAACTTGTTTATCCGCGGCCGGCCGGGCAAATTCGACGAATTTACGTCAAACGGATTTCACCGTCGAGTTTGATAATCTCGACGGCGACGTCCGCGGATTTACAAGCGACAGTAGGAACTTTATTGCATTAACAAGTCATTAACAAGCACGGTGTCGCGCGCGAGTTTCCATCGGTCGCGGCGGGCTCGCGCGTGTGGAACGAAACGCCGATTGCGAGCGCGCGCGCGCGGCAGAGTCGGAAATGCGTTATCGGCGGAAAGTTTCGCGAAATAGCGAACGCTTTCCGGCATCAACGCGCGATTCTGTTACTACAATTTGTTTAGCCGGCCCCCGCTGTTCCTCTTCCGATAATCCCGTTGCGACAGCGTAACAATCTCGCGCGCCGAACAATAGTTTTACACTTCCTGTGTTTTTACGGCGGTTTTGACTTTATTCGGTGAACTCTGTCGCGTCGGCTTCCGGGATCGCTTTTGTTTAGTTACAATTTTTACGTTTCTCGAGTATCTGTTCGATTTATGTGATAGGGGGAAATTAAATTGCGAGTCTTTTCAAGAGAATAAATATTTAATAAACGAGCTAGGATATTAATTATTAGATTCACAAGTGGCGGTTACTAGGCTGAGGATTTATATGATAGGGAGAAATTAAATAATAACTCTTTTTATGAGAGTAAATATTTAATAAATCAGCTAAAATATTAATCGTTAGATTCACAAGTGGTTATTACTAGACAAAGGATTTTTACGAAGAGCATAAATTGTTTGCATTAATTGAGAAAGACAACGGCTGTATGGACGACTATACCATTTTCTAATCATTTCAATAAATTGAAAGTCACACAGTAGTATTTTTAATTCTTTAAATACTTTCAATCGTTCGTCAGAAATTATATAAAATTCACAGTAGAAAAATCACAAATCGATAATCCAGATTAATTTTATCTTTATTTTCTCCAACGATACATTTCACATCTCTAGCGTATTGTAGATATATGTATTATAGCTATATTATATGTCATATCATATACAATATGACATCATATATATCACATCATATTTTTCAAATATCGTCAAACAGTCATTTTACGCATTATTTCGCGTTCACCGACACTCGGCATTCTTTTTTTACGCTAACGCAGGGGAAAAGGCGTAATTTTTAATGGGATTAATTGCACCGTAACACCACGTCATTATAGTTGACCCGGGTCGCGAAAAAGTTGCGCTGAAAAACTTCCCCGGCGCAAGCGTTCGAATTTAATTCGAGAAATTTTTGTAATCAGAGTTTTAAACATGCGAGCTCCGAACAGATAGAACTATTATAAATTTGCGAACTTTGTTCGCAGAATGGGCATATAATTAACTTTCGGAAGGTGGACGTTTTAACGAATTCAAAGGTGACGGTAGCCAAATCCGATCAGACCATAAGTTATACAATTTTTTAAACATACTTTCCGCTTCTCTCGCGCGAGATGGTTTTAAAAATGTTTTTCTGATTGGATTTGGGTTGATTGATTTTGCGAATTAATGTTAGTTGATGTGACATTTTTTTTTTACCGGTACTATAATTCTAACATTTGCGTTTGTAATTAATTCTGCAAATAAAAGGAGAAATAACTGCTTAGTTAATATGAAAATTAGTGTAAATTAGTGTAGTACAAAAATTAGTATAAAAATTATTTCGGAACGTGACTGAATAATTCTAGTGCAACTAGTACCACTCGAGTGCAAAGGGTTAATCCTAGAAAAATCCTTTTGTGGCACAGTGTTCGTCGCTTTATTCACGAAAAAATTCGAAACCAATATAAAAGTATTATATAAAAATGTATATAAAAGTATTATATAAAATAATATATAATACTCTCATCTTTCTGTGATCTATATGCAAATACGTCTTCCGTGAACCGCGACACAGAATTAGAATTATAAATCTTCGCAGACAGCTATTTCTACCAGGATCGAAGTGTAGTAGGGTAATTGCTGAAGTGGATAAATAGAGGTGGGCAACCAAAAAATTGTCAGGTCCCCTCAAAGCTACTGAATTCTGGGGAACCCTTGAGAGCTCACAGGAGTCCCGAGGGTTCGTCCCAAGGCGCTTGAGTGGGACATTCGCAGGTTCCTGGAGGAGCCTTTGGAGCCGCTAGGGTGAACTGTCCAATGAATGAACACTTCTCCAGTGAATGAACGTTTCTCGTATTACACGAAAAAGCAATGTTTATCGCGCCTTGATCACGTTACAATTTATACAGTGGCTCTGATATACACGTTACATGTAGTAATAAATAAGCGATGAATGATAATATATAAATCAATAAAAAAAATAACGAATGATAATATACGAATTAATAGATAGATAAATAATGAATGATACTATATAAATCAATAAATAAATGATGGATGATAATATGTAAATCAAGAAATAAATAATGAGTAACAATATAGAAATCAGTAAATAAGTAATGGATAATAATATATAAATCAGTAAATAAGTAATGGATAACAATATACAAATCAGTAAATACGTAATGGATAATAATGTAGAAATTAATAAATAAATAATATTACGATATGATATATTATAAATCATTACTGCCTCTACAGTAAGTTTTCGACCACACGCAATTATACAAAGTTGACAGGAAATACGCAACTTTATTTATACGTGACAGAGTTATAAAGTGAAAACGCACGATAACATCAAATTTGTTTAACATGAAGTGGAGCACCGAATGTAATTATCACGAAATTTGTTTATTCACTGCACAGGTTGCCCTACTACCTTTCAGTACAAATTTGTTATTAAATATATCCTATCTATTAATTTACCACTTTCTAACACTATTTCCAGCAACATTTTCCATAATGCAATCTACTGTATTAAATTTGTAATAATTATAGCAAAAGCTGAGAAACAATTACATGGAAAACATAGAACACAGTTGCATAACATATAGCACAGAAATAACATAGAAAACAGCATAAAACACCGAAATGATTTTTGCGAGAAATGATTAAAAGCAGTCTCTTAAACTCCTCGATGAAAATAGCATTACATATGCATGATTAAAAAACGCGTAAATATTTGAAACATCGCGCGCCGCCTTTTAAGCAAAGCTAGGATATCCTGAATGCTTCATGGAAATCCAAATGCGCGCAGCACCGCGGCTGTGTGGCGAAACGCCGCGCGACACGATTTCGAAAAATTCAAGTAACCGCGTCAATTGAACCGCGGGGTGTTTACTCGTTCATCGGAAAAAACCATCGATAAACTCGTGCAATTTGAAATGCCGCTAAACGTTCGGCGATCACGAACTTTCGGCGGCGATATATCGGCGGCGAGAACACGTGACGGCGTCCTTTCTAGGCAAACCGCAGGATTCGACGTCGAGTCGAAAACGTGACCCTCGGTTAACCCTTTGCACTCGAAGCCGTTTCAATTGGAAATCTAAAATAATTTTTTTAGCTTCTAGTATTTCTATTTTCTCTATTATTTCTATTAAAAAATAATTTTGGAACGTGCTACAACAATTTCAATGGCGCCTCTGAGTCGCCACTCGAGTGCAAATGGTTAACCCTTTGCACTCGCGATGGAGATTTCTATTAACATCCTGTTAAATATAATTGTTATTCCGTTCTTTTAAGTTGGAATAAAATTCTGCCCCCCTTGTGATCAACATTGAATCGTTCTACTAAAGATAGACATACAATATAAATTTCTTTTTTCACCTGAGAAATAATTACAATCGAAAATGCGTTCACCATTGTCACTACGAAGAAAACGATACGGCGAAGGGTGAACGTCGTAAACGAGGTTCGAGAACAACAGATCGCCGGCGCGACGAGCCGACCGGAAGCGGGCGGCAGAATTCCGGACGGTATTTATCAGCAATTAGGCGGCGCCGCCGTGCAAAATTGAATCACCAAACACCGAAAAAAGACGAGGCGTCACGGCGCGAAATTAACGGGCGCGAACCGGTAACTCGTTTAATCATCGCCGGGGCTCGTTTAATCCGAAGAAGCGCGACGGTAGAGAGAGAGAGGGGGGGGAGGGCGGCGGCGTAATGGAACGCGTCCAGCCGCGTCTCGCCCTCTTCAAAGGATTAAAGAAACTTCCGGGCGGAGTCGACGGACGAAGGGCTACCCCCGGCTGTCTTTCGCGTCGCAGAGCTTTCGCCGCGGCGCGCGCGACAAACTCGACGAATTTGCGGCGGTGGTCCCGATCGATGGGGACGACGGCGAGGGGTCCGCGACAAACTGCCATCGGGGTCGGTTTAGGGGGGGATCGATACCGAACAATGGCAAGGTGTACTTGAACGGGAGCTGCACAGATACGGATGGTTTACGGCGCCGTGTAAAATAATTGCCCGGATTTAATTAACAGTAGTCAACAGAGTCGCTCGTCAGCGTGGCTTCCAGCTAATAAATAGCGGGCTGCGCCGCCGGCAGCCGGGCCCCGAGCCCCGGCCCGAACGTAGCCCCGGACCGGGATCCCACGCGTATTTCACCGAGGATATATGCGTTCTGAAATCACGGTCTATTAGACCGCGCTGACGACCTTCATGCTTTCCTGCGGGCATCGAGATTTCTTACGGCCTGTCTGATGAACGACACCGCGAATAGTGTTTGAAGAACAGTGCTTGCACAGAGGGGGGTTAACCCCTTGCATTTCAAACCTTTGCGCCATTTCAACTACAAATCTAAAATCATTTTTCTGGCTGCTGGTATCTCCATTTTATGTAACAATATTTATTTGATGCATAGGAAATTGATTCTCGCGACTCGTATAATAGCTACACTTTTAACCATTTTTAAATCTAAGCTTTGACGATGTCTATGAAAAATAATATTGGAATGTGTTACAGTAATTTTAATGGCGCCGCAGAATCGCCACTCGAGTGCGAAGGGTTAATCGATGACACGCGGTTTATCGACGATGATTTTATGGACAGACTTTTGTTAAATATGTTTAACACGTTCAGTGCCGACAATTGACCACTAAAATCCTCTCATAGTTAAAGCTAAATTAAGCAGATAATTTTAAACTGTTCTGTATTTTTTAGGTTAGAATTGTCGACGTTATAAAATCTCTTTCAGGGATAGCATTTATACTTGTCAAGATATTACTAGATACCTCCATCATGTGTCATACTTGGCAAGGTTATCATTCACCAAAGTATGTCAAAGGTTTAATAGATTATTACTAGAAATCTAATAGATTAATTTTATATTAATATATTTTGTTTTATTATTTTACATATTTTAATTCACGACATACTGTTGTGCTTTAATAAGTATATTTTCTTACGAATTTCCACGTAAAATTAAAAAACATTGATGAACTATAAGGTCATTTAAAAGTCAACATATCTACTGCCATGAAGCTATTCTTTGATCAATCATTTTCAAAATAACATATCACCCTAATAATCATTTTTTAATATAACATTTTTATAATAATGCATGAAGGTAAAGTGCATACAGTGATCCTGACGCATTATGTATACACAGTAGTATGCATACATATATATCGTGAAGTCTACCATATAAAATTTAACACAAATGTTCATAAATAAGAATGTCAATAGACATAATTGCTTCATATTCGTTTATGATTGGTATTTATCGTAGTATTAGTGTTTATTGCCGTAACCCGTGCGGCGTTTCTTGCGCATACATTTTGGGATGTTAGTAGACGCCTAGCAGAAGATGTACTATCATGTTAATTAACACCGCAAGCCGGTGTAATTTAGCTCGTTGATGACAGGCGGATTTGACCAATGCTTCATACGAGTTTCATTGTAAATGTAGACATCACCCGCAGACAATGTATGTACTAATTGTGACGCGCACATATTTCATTTGCAGATACTATTCCAAATTTTTAGTTCACGTTATTATCATAATTATCGTAATTATCGTCGATATTATATTCACTATTACCTAAAATCTAAATAATAAAATAAAAAATTGTCTAAATAACAAAAGAGAAGATTGTCTAAATAATAAAACAAAAGATTATATAAATAATAAAACAAAAGATTATCTAAATAATAAAAGCGAAGATTGTCTAAATAATAAAAGAGAAGATTGTCTAAATAATAAAAGAGAAGCTCGAAATGATTAAAAATCGAAAATCACAGGTCCCCCGATTTTTATCTAAAATATTGCAAAAAGTCGACTGAAACCGTCGAAACCAATTAACATAAACAACGATCAATATCCATCGCGATTTACTTTCGCCAATTATGTTTATAACGACGGGACGACGAAATTATTATCGCTCGTTGTCGACGTTTTATCGCCGGCCGATAAAACAAAAGTCATTGTCATTTCGAACGCCATTAAACGTTCGTTCGCGTAGTAATAAAAATCACTGCGATCACGCGCGCGGATATTTATATTCGCTGGATCGGGGACCGTGAAACAGTGTGCGCTCCGCGCGCATACCTGCAGAAATTGCCAGCGGGATCCTTTTTCACAATAAACATATTGCATTTATTGTGACGCATTCTCCTTTAATTTGAAAGCGGACGCGTACACGCGCGCAACATCGACTGCGACAGCGCTGTTTTTTTCCCGCGTCGAGAACGAATCTTTAAATGAATATCCGAACGGGGATTGCCGGCCACGTATAGACGTGTACTGTACAGAATTATTGAAAGCACAAGTCAAAGGTTGCGCGAAGACGAATTACAACTAATTTCGCGGCCGCGGCAGCGCATCGATTTCTCTCTCATATTTATGTCTCGACTGTTTAATTTCCACGCGACACGAGTAAAGAGAGAGAGAGAGAGAGAGGGAGAGAGAGAATAAAAAAGAGATAGAAGGCTACGGCACAAGCGAACAATAAATATTGACTTTTTTACCGGAAATCGTAGTCAGAATAACAGGGAGCATCTGCATATTTCAACGGCGGGTAAAATGTATCCTTGTGTTTTAGTTTTTATCCGGGCAGAAATCCAATTTAATATTTCAGTCGTAAAGCCGCGGCGCGCGTGTCCGTGTGCTCGCCGCGGATAAATGATGCGCCCTGATAAAACAATTTAATTAGAAACCGACCGCCGCGTCGTTCGACGCGACGCGGCCGTTTTAAACTTTCGTTCGGCCGAATTCCGGGGGAAAAAAAATTGCGGCGGAATTAATATTCCGCCCATTGTTGCGACGTTTCGGAGAGATCGAAAGGCAACGAACTGTGATCAAGCGTTCCACTATCGAAAAACGGTATCGATAACTCGCGCAAGAGCGTGAAAATGCATAGTAATTGTTGTCATTCTACTTTGTTATTTTTTGATAAAAAAATTTTTGTCATTATTTTGAAACAATGAACAGATTTATTGATAGCGTTCAAGAACGTCGATTCATTAGTTTTGAGTTATTATATTTATTGAGAGACGAATTTTCTATTTAATTTCTTTTTTCTGGCAATTATTGTGTACAGTAATTTGCACAATGATTTGTAATGCAATTATTACTAAATTAAAAATTTGTACGCATTTATGGTTTTCGCAGATATTTAAAATACGTGATAGTGTGTAAATTGACGGGTCTGATAATATTTTTATTTTTATATTGCAATTAGAATTCTCAGGTTGATAAATAAAACTTTCCTCTAATTCTTGAATTTTTTAAAGTATTAGAATTAATTAAAGTATCATAATTCTTAAATTTTTTAAAGTATTTAATACTGACTTTAGTGTTGCATTAATTATCGAAATCGGACACATAATATTGTAACACATATTGAACTACGCAAACAAATACAATGCATAATTACAAGAAACAATAGTAATACAGCCATGCATATCTAACTATTCTCTAATTATTGACATTTATACAGACTCTTTCATTATCAACGCATCATCTGCCGCGAATAATCTAATAATTTCCATAAATCCATAATGCACACTTAAAAACGCGTTCCTCAATAATATGGTATAATAACAATATTATCCAGTAAGTTTGCGCTCATTGAATACGATAAGATCGTTTAGAACACTCTCGTATACGGCGCATGAATCGAAAATTCGATTAATAGGCATCCGCTGAACGAGGTATTAAATTTGTTAATAAACGCGAATTTCTCCGCGAGCACCATAAAATCCGCCACGAAGCCGCGCGAGCGCGAGAAACACTGGTATCGCTAACAAAAATTGGAAAAATCGTGGGGTCGACCTGAATGTTGCGAGAAATATAAAGAACGAGGTATAGAATCGTTGATGCTTGAACGCAGAGAAAGGTGGAAATAAAAGAGTTGTATCGTGCTGGTTTTAATTGATGGCTACACGTTCAATCAGAATATAACACTCGTGCCCACGGTTCATCGGTGCACCGAAATTCTCGTTTCGCTTTTTCTTTTTCTTTCGTTTTTTTTTTATTTTCGTCGGGCAGCTCGTTGCGTAAATTTTTCGGGGCTTACGGTGCCGTGCCTCTTTCTTACAGGTGGGGAACGCCGATAACTATCGCGATATTGAATGCAATGCACCGTGCGCGCGGGGCCACCGAAACTACAATACGGATACCAATATCCTGCCACTTCTTAATATCCGCTTGAAAAGCACCCACGATGCATGGAAAATTTCCGTTCGGATCCTCACGGCGCAAAGTCGCTGCGAAATTTCTCGTTATCGGCGCCCGGCGGATTGTGTTGTGTTCGATGCGCGCACGTATAAAGACCCCGGGCGGCGAAGCCTTCGCCGGGGCGACCTAATTACCGAGGCCGGGCGGTGATTCTTATCGCCTCTGATTACTTTTACCTGATTAGAATTTAATTGCGCAAATCTGATACGCGGCAGTCGTAAAAAATGTACGGACCCCCTGCTTAGCAAACCCCGGCCTTTAATGCCGCGAGCTGTTTGAACTGACTTCTGGATTGTACGCGTTGCAGTCCATGCGAGATTCTTCATAATTAAATGGAACGTAATTGTAGCTCTTGACTCTTTCGCGTGCATTGTCGAATTAGAATCACTGCGGGGGAAGAGCTCCTTGATGGAGAGTTACACCGCGGTTTTTCCTGCAATTAGTACTCTCATAATTTTATGGATACTCGAGCAAGATTGCATTTACTAGGATTTATTGCTGTGGAATCGGAATTAAGGTATTACTTATTTTTGATATTTTTGGTCATTAATTTTGTTACGTATTTTATATATAGAACTGCGGATTTGGTCTTTGTGATGGAAATTAATTCGACAAATAGAAGACGGTAATAATATTTAATGAGTTTGGGTATACTATTGCAGACATTAATATTTATGTGTTTCTTACTGTACTTTGTAATTAGACAATTTTATATTACATTATCTCGCTAATTAGGCAATATATACTTTTCATAAAAATCTACAGTCATTAGGAAATCTCATCCAATCGAGTGAAATGTGAACAATAAGATATTAAAAGTAATTTTATTTTTACTTTTTTAAAAGAGTTTAATCAGACTTGAAAAATGTAATAAATACAAGATATATTATATCAAAATTTTTATAACAAATACGTGACGAGTAATCTGCATACGTCCATATTTTATAGAAATCCTTAATTATTAAATTATCATCGCGAAACAATTATTAAAAATCATCGCGAAAATGTCTGAACAAATTTTTAATAAGAAATTCTAATTTAAATTTCTATGCAAAATTTAAGCTACAAATATCTGCACTATATATTATACATGTATGTGTAATATACTTTTCCAGCGAAGAATAAGATGCGCGGGATCTGTCATACGACGATTATTAATCGCAATTTGCTGGCAAAGTTCCAAGTCGAGGAGCTCGTCTAATTGTATCGGAACTTTCAAATAAAGTTACCTTTTAGAATTTTTATTAAAACTTCTGCGCGCGCGCGCGCAGCTTCCGCGAACAGCAATCGCAGAGAAAAATCTGTCACATCGGTGTCCCGTCTTGTTTTTTTTTTATTCACGACATACTGCTGACACTCGTATAAATCGTGGTCGTCCATTCTCAACATAGCAATCCCACGCTGTCTGCGGAACTCGCGCTTATCCATCATTGCCCCCGGAATATTTTCCAAGCGGAACGAAATTTATATAAGAATGTTATTATGGAAATGAGGCGGCTGATTCCGAGGGGTGACGGGCAGAAAAATTGTGCGTCGAATTTAATAGAATTCGTGAGTTTCTCGAAAGAACAGATCTGGAAAATCTGACAAAATTTGCAGAATTTTTAACCTTTCAACTCTTCTACTTTTGACTTTTATATTAGCGGACAATATTGTTCAAATATTGTTCTTGAATTACTTTTCTTATTCTCACATATATATATATATATATGAGAATGTATTCGATTAATATTAATTTAAATTAAAAATCGTAATCTGACTGCAGACCTTTATGAAAATTCCCACTTTCATACTTTATTGTATAAAAATAAGAATTAAGTAATTAAATATTCTTTACAGTTACTAACAAAATGAAAAATACCATTTATTTTCCTTAATTTATCTATTTTGTAATTTTATAGATCTATGGATACTATAGATGCACAAAGAATTACAGTATAATCACGATTATTTTGTTCATCTGCATTAATTATCGCAGTTATTGACATAACAGCTGTCCATTCGACACAAAGCACATAACATCGATGCAAAATAAAAATTGTACAATTGACAAACCTTAAAAATCTATAATCTAGTCACTGCGTACCTCATAACAAGTACAGTGTTCCCTCGACAATTTCAAAAATCCCTCTTCAAACCAGTCTCCGATGAAACACACTGCTGTAGATAAAATGCAGGTAAAATGCATTTTCAGAGTAAGATTTCAAGAGTAAATAATCTGGCATACCTAAAATTAAAATTGATCCTCTTTTCGTGACATCTACCATCCCTATTTCCAAAAACTATAGCACGACATACCAAACAATCCCAGAACATCTTAAGTCCCAATCCGAGACACAAAGTGATATCTCCGAATCGTAACAGCGACTCGTAACGTATCGAAGTATGCAGGCCGTCGTTTCGTATAAATCCGCGGGCGGTTCGCAGGGACAAACAGCCGGTGATTACGGACGATCCCCCCGCGCGCGCGCGTTTCGCGTCGGATAGAGAAAATAGGAAGCGAGAGACGCGGCGAATAACACGGACGGTAAACGTTGTATCAGGAGGAGGCACGATACTCGAATAACATATTCGAGGGTCGCCGGCGGTGTGTACGCGTGCATGCGGCATACATAATTCAACGGGCCAGGTGACAAGTGAGGATGAGAAAACAGACATTTCCTTTTCCGGGCCCCTGAAATGAAGATAAGTTGCATACGGAAAACACGCCAGATGCCGTGCATACCTGCACCGGAGAATGTACTCCTGCGAGCGTCGCGACGCCTCCCCCCCCACCCGGCGTCGTCGTCGTCGTCGTGACTCGTCTCTTCGCAACCCCCCCCCCACCCACCCCCCTAGGCTATTTGCCCATCATCGATATGAAAAATAATGGCGCGCCGCAAGACACCCGTAAGCCCCCCCCCCCCCTGCATTTTCTGAGCGACCCGCGAAAAATTTCATTCCGAACTAACGCACACGTGAACCGGATCCCCCTTTCCCGGGCAGCACCCCGCGTGTCTAACGCGCGACAAACGTTGCTCGTCACGACGGTGCCGGGGAAATATCGACGGAAACTTCCGCCGAGCTGTTTTGATCGCATGCTACCGCGAAATAACAAATTTTCTACGCGGGAAAACGCGGATGCTTTTGCCTGCCGAGCTGTCTTACCTGAAATAACCACGTTTGGTTTCTCGGCGTTGCTGCACTATGGGTTATATAGGATTTTAATGAAAATTACTGGGTGCAAAGGATAATAGATATATATATAAAGAATTATTTAACAGTATAAATTATTATATAATAATTGAAGTGATATTGGAGAGGTTTGAGAAGTTTGTATGCTCTGTCTAGGTATTTCTAATTCTAACTCAGATTAATGCTAGAAATTAAAGTGGTAATTTCGAGACACCTTGTATATAATATGGACAAGTATACTCGGGTACTTCTATGCAACAGAGTAAAGCATTAAGAAAAATAATAGCAATTCTCTAGAAGCCTATACATTTTAACAGCTCAAACAAATTCAATTTTAAATCAAATCGTTCCATTTGAAAAGGTGTTAACATACCTTCCAACAAGAGCGTACGTCTACGTATCAACCCCTTACGTACTTTAACGACTCAGACTCGTGACGGAAAATATTAATATCCTGTTAAATATGACTGTTATTCCTTTCTTAATAGAATTGAAATTTAGTTCTCTTGCAAAGAATACTTAATCACCCTAATAAATGTAGACACTCAATAAATACAAATTTTCCTTTTCCCCTAAAAAATTATTATAACCAAAAAGATACTTGCCATTGTAACTATGAAGAACATAGTACGGCAAGGGGTTAATATACGTTAATAAAATACTTTTAATTTACGTATAAAAATTGCAGATCTATGATCACAGATCGACCTAAAATTCAACGTTCACAAATAAATTTCCATAGATCATTGCATACATAATTTTACATCCAATTTACGTAAATAAATTGTATGGTAACAATGATGGCTTATAATAAAAGGTGAAATAAACTTGCGACAGAATCGCGAGATTCGTTGTGATTTCCATTCCGCTATAACCTCGACCGCGAAGGAGCAAATTCAATTTACCTCGACGCACGGCCCTCGAAAATTTGGATTTCCGTAATTATTAGCTGTGTAATCGCAGCGGCGGTATCAATTTCGTTTATACCGTGCGAGTCTCTCTTCCATATCGGTGATCACAGGCGAGCAGACGAAAGGGAACAATTACATTGCGGAATCGTAAAACGAAGATTTAGTTAACGTCTGCGGAGGAACGGGCAAAGGGAGCCGCGGCCCTCCTCCTCCTCTCTACGGCCCTTCGGCGATCCGAGCCTACATAAAACGCGCTGGCTGTATACGACAAGGGGAAAAGGTTTACGACGAGAGCCGCCGCCGCCGCCGCGCGCGCGGAGGTTCAGGAAATACGGGGAGGATCGAGCGGAAGTGGATTTTCACCCTGACCCGGTTCACAAAGAAATTCAAATCTTCAACGTCAATGTTTCGCCCGTGATGGGCTTTTGCGGAAAGGCCATCCGTTTGCCGTAAGGTCAAAGCGTGCCTTCCGCCTTTTACATCAAAACAATGCTCGCGAGCTTGCGGAACATCGTGTCGGTCTACTGTACCGCAATCGCCGGCACATTGAGAGGAGAAAAAAGGAACGTTTCAGAAACGAGGATCCGCCGTGAATCGCTTCGACGATGGAGTCGATGCTCGATCTGGGTACAGTGTGTCGCTTTTAATGCTCCTGTGTCGCGTGTTTATTCGATATGGCGTGTTCTATAGTTGTATATTTTGATGTCACAGTATCTAATATGAAATCTCGTTTTTCTTTTAGTTAATTCCTTATTATTGCTACGAGTTGTATATATAGGGCATTCCAAAAATGTCTAACAATTCTTAAATGGTGGATAACTGAGACCATTTCGAGCAACTTTTTCCTTTACAACAATTTTCTCCGAAGCATCGTTAACGAGTTATTAACAAAAAATCATCGACCAATGAGAAGCGAGTATCGCTGACACAAGACGCCTGAGCCCTAAAGCGAAACCAGACTTCAATTGTTCCTTGGTTCAGCCATCCCCCACCGGTGAAGCTCGCTTCTGATTGATCGATATTTTCCATTCATAAAAATGAAAAGATTCCTTGAAACGACTTCAGACGTCTGTCACCTCCAGATTGTTAGACATTTTTAGGCCACTTCGTAATTCAGATTTAATGAAAATTGTAGAACTGTTTACCAAGACATGAAGTTCTGTTAAACAAAAATACCTGGCACAGTTTAGATTCTCGCTGACAAGTGTCGTGAACGTGGTTAAAGTATTTCGTTCGTTAATCAAAAGGGGGACTGTACGGCTAATAATAGATTGACGGGAGCGGACCGTGGAAGTTGTTGGAAGACCGCGAGGTCCTGAAGTATTTATAAGGGGTCGTATCAAATTGTCTACCGTATAACTAGACCGAGAATTTCGATGCACTCGGAGCGATTCGTGGCAAAGTCGTCCGCTAATTAAATATTCTTCTCCATTAAGTAAAAATGCTTTCTAAAGCGTCGCGTTCCAATTTCATTTCTGCTAAAACGATGCGATCACGAAAATCTGAATTTCCATGGAGATGCGCGGTCTAATTATGAACTGAATCTATTATCCACGCTATGGCAGCTAAACTAGAGCGAAACGTAACGGAAAGAACTTTAACATTTTATGGACAGATAGTTTATAATTTGGCGTTTTATAGGCTAACCAATGATTTGCTATCTGTTATTGAGGTTAAGGTATTAGATTATACTACTTCAAGCTGCCATGTTATTATATTATTTTTAAAACGATAGATACCTTACGCGATGAATAAAATAAATGAAATAGAAATAAATAAAATAGATCAAATAAATATTGTTTATAGAAATATACAAATTTTTATGGTTGAATAACCGGTCTGTAAATTGTTAATATAACACAACTTAATCTACCTTAGTATCATTAATCATACTTTAATTTTGCTTATCCAGTTTCGCACATATAATAAAAATACCTAAAAAATTATTACAACTAACTATACTCTTCTAGCATTTATTATTCCCGCTTCGAAATCATTTTTTCATTATAATGACATTTAACATACTCGGTTGCATGACTTCGTCGCGCCTTATAAAATCAACAACGTCGCCTATCAATGTTAATGCGGCTGATACGGGGCATCGAATTCGTCGAGAGCTATAAATCGAGGATCGGATGATATCAAGCTGATGCGTTGATGTATCTGTGTATAAGGAGCAACAGGCAACGGCCAATTAAGCGGAGCAATTTGCGGCATCTTCGCTGCCTCCTCGGCGCGTCGTTCGCGATTTCCGGAACATGGAAAACGATAATCGAAGATTAAATATCCTGCTTTACGGTGTCGGTGCCTGTTACGTTCAACATTGCCGGACTTATACTGCGAGTGGTGTCGTGATGTGACGTCATCGGAACAAACTTTCATGCTAAGGATGTTAAAATTACTTGTTCCTTGCCATTTGTGGATTTTAGCGTGTCGGAAGCTTGACGCTTGCAGAGACGAGTTTCATTGACGCGGCAATAATGTTGTTGATGTTAGTTATATTAATGTGGATTTTTAATTGAGACGGCGATGCAGATTAATATAGAGATTAATATAGGTTAAAATGAATTTTAATAGAAATTAATATAGGTGAATATGAATTTTAATATACATTAATATAGGTGAATATGAATTTTAATATACATTAATATAGGTGAATATGAAATTTAGTA
>NC_135773.1:3877019-3877433 GCF_028453695.1 Augochlora pura | reverse complement strand
TCCGACAAATTTTCTCAATTTTCGATGTCTTTCGAGTCGGCGATTTATTAAAAACGCGTTTGATCTGTCATCTAGACGGAAGTATGATTAATATTGCGTCCATGAAAATTCGCGTTCAATATTTACTTTTCGCCGCGGCGTGAACTAATTATAAAGTTATTTTTCGAAACAAATTTGGTCGGGTGACAGTGCGTCATATTATTATATAATTTTTTAAATATTAGATATCTTTCGCGATGAATAAAATAAATAAAATATTTAAAATATATATTGTTTAATGCTTATGTTATGTCAATATAAAAATGTTAGTAGACTTAATTATAATGGCATAAACGTTTACCGAATGACCAATTGATAAAGGGTTAATAACAAGAAAAAATGTGCCGCGTCACATTCGACTCGAGCTAAATTACA
>NC_135773.1:3863748-3876519 GCF_028453695.1 Augochlora pura | reverse complement strand
ATCTTCGCGTATAAAATACACAATCTGAAAAATCTCTCGGCGACGTTGTAATTGTTTCTGCCATAACAATATTCCGGGCGCATCAAGCAGCCGCGAAAATCGATCGAAAATGTCGGAAATAATAAAAGAAAGTTATTCCCCGTGACTGCGTTTTCATTCGCGTAAAAGGCAGCCATCGTCAACGGTCCACCGCGCATCGAATCAGCCGTTTTATGGCAATGAATTATGGGCATATCAGTGATCGGGACCAATCGACCGATCCACTCGACGATGTTCCCCACGAATAGCGCAATAAAGGCACGGCCCCGCGATTCTATCCACGTGATCGAGTCGTATGAAGGCATCGATAAAAATCAAACAAGTATACAAACGATCTCGAGAATTCTTTGCACGCTGCATTACCAATTTAAAACTCTATAGGTATTGGGTTGGTGCATATGAAATGTCGGATGTTTACGTAAATATATAAAACTGTATATCTTTTTTCAAAAGCTGTTGATTTAATCAAAATATGTCCCGTTTGCTTTACTACACCCTTTTTAACAAGATATCAATACAGAAATGCCTGTCTTAAACAAATTCTGATCTTTCGAATTAATAAACTCTGTTATGGAATATTTCAGAGTGTCTTCATTTATATACTATTTAGCCCGTCGAAACTCGGGCAGATATTGAGCAGTTTTAGGACAGTGTTGTCATTATACGTTGGTCGGCTAAGGAATGTGACAGCGACCTGTCATAAATAATGTCGGGATTAAGAGAAATAGAACGAACCCTAGCATGAAAAACGTAAACACTTGAGTTTTTCTTCTCTGACGTCAGCTCTCCTACGTTGCCAATAGGTTCGCCCTCGCCGCGTGGCTGTTCCATTACAAACCGCGCGAAGCATGTTGACCAGCTCTGCGCTCGCATTTTACCGAATTTTCGTAACTTCCCCTCTACCTCTCGGACGTTAGAGACCCTTAGCGGACGGCTGGCGGATATATCCGCCCAAGCGTGTTTACCGTTGCGGACCGCTGGCGGATATATCCGCCCAAAATACTGCGCGCTCCAATACCCGTCGTCCACAGCGATGCTCGCCCGTCGAGCGCCGCCGTCCGAAGCCACTTCCACTGGAAATCTGAAATAAATCTTCTGGCTTATAGTATTTCTATCTGCTGCGATAAAGTGCATTTTATTAGGTTGGTGCATATGAATACTATATACTATTTATCCTGTATGAACACTATATACTATTTAGCCCGTAAAAACTGTCCTAAATGTTTGAAATAGCGAAAGTCGCTAGGCGAAAGTATGTTAAAAAAATAATAAATTAAAATCAATGCTAACGTATAATTTCCCATTCTAAAAAAAATAAGTTGAAAACAATGCTAATGTATAATTTTAAATTCTAAATTTTTCATTCCTGTTAATATATTATAACTTAGCCTCGATTTAGTCCAAATCTATTAAAGTTTGAATTTTCTCAAAATTCGCGCGAAGCCACGGCGGCAAAGGGTTTATAGTATGAAGACGTCGCCTCGCGCCAACGTGTCAGAGAAAACGCGATCGCGGCCGACCATGTTTTTGTTCCGCGGCCTCTCGATACGCGTTAAGTTAAGTCGTATCGCGGTCGGCTTAAATCCGATCGAACCCGCGCGGCGGCGGCGGCGGCTTCGATTAAAGCCGATCCCCCGAGCGTACACGTCCACCCATCGTTGCGACCGTGTTGCCGGGCGCGTTCGCAATATCGCACCTGGTGCATCGCGGAAGTGTGTACGGGGCACAAAGCCGAGGGTCTGAGCAAATCTTGCCGAGTGCAAACTTCGCGCTATCTCCACGCCGGGAGCAAATTCCCCCGCGGCGTCAGCTGCGCCGCTGTCACTCGCACCAAGATCGAACCGCTCCTAACGAATTAGCGACGATTAATTACGCCGCCCGACGAAATATTAACGGCGACGGCATCGGTCATCTTTTCGTCGTAATTTTCATTAGAATCTGCTAAATAAATTACAGTTTGTTAGTATCCATAAAGTGTCGCTGGGTCGTATTAATCAATCCTGTCGTCTCTGAATTTTGTTTCCCCCCCGAATTTATGAAATATTAATTGACGGTCGAAAGACTGGCATTACTCTGGTATTAATTAAAAAAGCTCGAAATCTACGAAAACCTCCAGCTCAATGTCGAATATACGCGTCACGTGAAAATGTTTAAAATATCACGAAAATGTCCAAGTGTGTTTCCCTTCGCTTCAGAGTTTTGCTACAATGTTAAATAATTCAATCACATTTCCACATATAACTTTACAAGCTTTTTAACCTACCGTCGTGAGCCGGTGTTTCGGTCGAATTAACTCCGGAAGTTATTAAATTGCAGTATTTTGTTACAAAGTGCATACCGGCGACCTGGGTTTCTATTAATTTGTTACGTCGCTCCTTTTGCCGCCCTTATAATAAAAACAACCCGACACCGTTTCAAAGTGTACCTTTACCAAAATTTTATATTTATACGTGAACAGTATTCAAGGTTATTAACCCCGGGGTAATTAACATGGTTCAGAGCATCAAAGAGACATCGCAATTCTTTTAACACACCATCCCATTTTATTATTATTACTTTATTATTATTACCTTGACATAGTCTCGACATACCACCCAATTTTCCTATTATTCCCAAACGCGACGTAAAACTAGCAAAGTAAGCACCTATTAGGGTAAAAGTCAATGTGGCATCAACTTCTGTGGCCGCAACACAAAGGGTCGAGTAAAGGAAAAAGTGGCTCGTTCCGATGTAGCCGGCTCGGATTCGGAACGCCGTCGAATCTTGGAATCGGCGATAAGTTCGGAGAAGCCCGGCCGCAAGGCGTTAAGCCGGCGCCCCCTATCCAATTACAGCGGATTCTGGGACTCGGGAGGAAGATTTATGACAACCCTTCCGCCGGTTACGTCCCGGTTCGAATCGGAACTGATGCAGCCGGTGAAAGCAACTTGACAATGTCACGCGCATAATAGCCGCGCGTCACGTTCAGCGATCGCAGTAGAACGGGGTCGGTATACACACACACACACACACACAGGGTGACCGAATTCCCCGGCTCAAAGGAAGAGGACTTTGTTCTGCACAAAAGGGGGACACGGGGAACGGCCCAATACTGTTTTTTTCGATGATTGCACTTTCGGAAGCGGGGGGATACCTGGAGGACCCGGGCAACTGCACGGTTAGGCTTAACAGGAGCCGGAAGCGGTGGACCCCGTTCTCTGGAAGATTTAACTTGGTGTTCAGTATAGTATGCATTCGATGATGGCAACAGTATGAACAGCGACTGGAGCTTTATTAACCCCTTGCACTATGACTTATTTTACGGTGCGTTGATCAGCACTTATTCGGCTTTAATATCTTCCTTAATAGGACCAGATCATTTTTATTTCTTGTATTGTCGTCACTTACTTCTGTTTCTGGACTTTGATAACGAAAAAATTCAATTTGATTTTGATTTGGTAGAAATGAATAATATTCATATTTAGCAGATGTTGCATGAAATCTTTATCAAGAGTCTGACTTGTAGTTATAGTGCAAAGGGTTAAAAGTAGCTATAGAGGATGCTAAACTCCTTCTTCTATCATTTCTTTCCTTCTGCTATTTTTGTATACATATATTGAAAAACGCTGTTCAATTTTAATTTTGAGCTTCCATGTGTCTTATTTCATTTTATAGCAACATCCACATTCTTTGCCAAAGTTGCATTTTATAGACTTTATTTAATCACCAGCCTACATTAATGATATCTATTTTCTATGTTATTTAAACTGTCGTGCTTGTCTCGTATTTATTATTCTTTCGCATTTTATATTAATATGTTTAATATACGATTTTCACTCAGTGAACGAAAGTACGCTTACACGGTGTGCGCCGCATTAATTTCTGCGAAAACACGTTATTTAATTTCGCGCGTCGCTCTACATACGCAACGGCGGAAAATAAATAACTTGTGCCGTTTTTAACGATTATGTTATCGCTATGTGCGGTGGTCTGTGACGAGAAAATTGAAAATGTCTCAACTTTGCACCGAAACTGTGCGACATCTTTTAGGCATCGTTATGAGGCAAGATTATTTCTAAGTGTAGTGTTAGTTTGTGTGTCGATTATTTTAATTGACGCTGGAATATATAATAAAAACTAGTGAATATAAAAGGCTAGAAATTTTATCGAAAATTGCAAGGAACTTTTCGATCTTCAAAATTACGATTTTCAAAATTTCAATTATCAAAATTTCGATTCTCAAAATATGAATTCTCAAAATTTCAATTCTCAAAATTTCGATTCTCAAAATATGAATCCTCAAAATTTCGGTTCTCAAAATTTCGATTCTCAAAATTTCGGTTCTCAAAATTTCGATTCTCAAAATTTCAATTCTCAAAATTTCGATTCTCAAAATAAGAATTCTCAAAATTTCGATTCTTTAGATTTCAATTCTCAAAATTTCGATTCTCAAAATTTCGATTTTCAAAATTTCAATTCTCAAAATTTCGATTCTTAAAATTTCAATTCTCAAAATCTTATTTCTCGAAATTTCAAATCTCAAAATTTCGATTCTCAAAAAAAGCAATGTTTCTCAAACTTTTTCGCATCGTGTACAGTTAACAACGTTATTAGGGCTAACGCGATAGCACGGATTACGCGAGCGTGTCGAAAAAATTCTACAGCGATTCGAAGTCGAACAGGGAAGTTATCGATGTCACCGATCCAACACGATAGAAAAACAGACTATATACCGTGCAGCCTGGAAAGTTAGCGGGAAAAATAAAAATCGCAAGCGAAACAACGTTTGAGTGGAAAACATGCATAGTCACTTTGTATGCAGCAAAACTGTTCTAAAAGACACTGTGCACACCGGGCACAGAGTTATTGATTTTTTGCGAAAAACATTTCATTTCCACGGGTTTGTAAAGAGGAGGGGGGGGGGAGGGTTGTTTTTTTTTCTCCCTACCCCGTCCCACAAAAGATTCAATTCGCCGAACCAATTTACCCGCTATGAAAAGCAAGTAAGCAGATTACCACGTTAACTGTTTCGAGATAAAAAAAATTATTTTAGAATAACTGGTTAACAAATTGTGCCAAGCGCTCTCTACCTCAAAGGACCGGAATTTCCATCATCGTGTCCGCTCGTTTTTACATCGCTGTGCGAGCTTACGCGCAAATACATCGTACGGAAAGCTTTTTATGCAATTCAGAACGGATGCGAAGTTTGATAAAGCGAATCTATTAAACATTATTAATAATGTCTTTTACGTTTAGTAGGACGTGGTGTTTAAGTGACACTTTCGGTTGCAATTTTTTCCGCTGATCCTTTACAATTTATATAGGAAATTAATTCGATCGAAAAAATTCAGAGTTTAATCTATTTTGGAAAGTGGCATTCCCTTTTAAGGAATAAAGTGTGCGTGCTATTAACCCTTTGGAGTCGACACCATTTCAACTCAAAATTTAAAAATATTTTGGATGACCTACGACGTTTATTATTGATATATAATATATATTTTATACGATTTATTGCTGCAATTTATGCTTACAACATTTTGTCTACACGATAATAATACTTTAAACAGTTCTTTAAAAATAAACAGATTTGATAGTGTAACAATTTTATTAGAATATTATATAATAATCCTGAGTGCAAAGGCTTATTATTTGGACATGGAATTATTTTTATATTTGTCACTTTTACTATATATATTGTAATATATATTATTATTATTATTATTATTCATATCATTTATTTACTATATATACATAAAATGTGCAGAGTAAATAAATATATAAAAAGCTAAATTAGGAACAACCTAGTCATACCCATATTTACAGCCAATAATATATACGATATTAATGAGCAATAAATAACAAGAAATACAAAAATAAATACCTTATACACTTATAGAACGAACAAAATTTATATCTATATTAACTAAATAAATATATGAATAGTAATAAAAGCAGCCATAGTGCACCGACGAAATACTGATACGAGACTGCATTCACGATTCAGCCTTCACACAGTAAGCTCAGTAGTTCATTTCTCCCCCTTTTTGAGTCCCCGGCGCACTCGACGCGTAAATTTGCCCCCCCCCCCCCCTTTTCGCCCCCCCCCCCCCCCCGCCGCGTAAATTTGCCCCCCCCCCCCCCCCCATCAAAGCATCGATCCAAGGAACGCCTAGGTTTTCCGATTCCGACGTGGCATTGAGCTAAAGGGCCGCGCGCGGGTGCTTGTTGCACGAAATGTTACGTATCACCCAATAAAAAGTTTCCCGTGCCGGGACTCATTGTCGAGGGCCAGGCAATAATACTCGGGCAAATCGGTCAGAAACACCCCCCGCATCAAGCACGGAATAGACTACCCGATCCCCTAACCCTTGGAACTCCCTCTCTCTCTCTCTTTCTCTCTCTTTCTTTCTCTTTCTCTCTCGACGGGGTTGTTGGCCAGTCCGTGGGTCGGAATACATCCGCAGCTGTTCGACGGAAAAACAGTGGCTGTTCGTTCGACGGTTACGCGAGAATACGCGCGCTAGCGAGCGAGCGAGCGAGAGGGAAAACCGGCGAGCAACCAGAGAGATCTCCGGAGAACGCCGTTAGGGGAATACCGTGGAAGATTGGAGGTAGTTACGAGAAACGATAAAGTCCACCGGCAACATCAAAAATACAATCATAGGAATCTGTTGGCGTGATAACGCCCTTGCGAATCGATCTCCTCGCTGGTCTTTGCTCGCCGTCGTCGAATTTTATTCGCGGCCTGCGATGATTAGAACATCGTCGACTGCGATGATTTCTTGGTAGAAAGAACATCTTCGAATGCGATGATTTCGAAGTAGAAAGAATATTGTCAACAGTTATAATTTCTTAGTATAAAGAAAATGTTAAAGTATGTTTAATATTAACCCTTTGCATTCGAAGCCATTTTAATTCTAAATCTAGAATAATTTTTCTGGTTTATAGTATTTCCACTTTATAGTATTCGTATGATTAATATTAACCCTTTGCACTCGAAACCATTTTAATTCCAAATCTAAAATAAATTTTCCAGCTTATAGTATTTCCATTTTATAGTATTCGTATGTTAAATTATTTTAGATTTAGGATTGAAATGGCTTCGAGTACAAAGGGTTGATATTCAGAAAATGTTGAACTGAATTTTCCATCTGTTTATATATATATATATATAGTTGATAATAATAGCCCTTACATAATAATAATCCTTACATAATAATAGCTCTTACATAATAATAATTCTTACATAACAGTAATCCTAACATAACAATAATCCTCATACATCGCCATAAGGAATTGCAATTTCAACTACCATTTTAAATTATTTTAAACGGTATAGAAAATGCTGTGAAGAAATACGATACGTCTATGAACGACGAAAAAACAATGTCTTAAAAATGAAAACGTTCTCGCTTGCGGATAATTGCGGCTATTAAAGCTCCGCATAACAGGGCAATTACGTTCATTTTCCGTCGACGAAGCTCGGCTTCCCGGTTGACGTAACGGCGAGGGTGGTGCCGTCCCGAAGGTGGGGAATAAGAGTCGTATCAGTCTCGATTTCCCGTATCCGAGAAAAGTTTTTCCCTCGCGCACCGATATCGCCGGGGAAACTACACTTTCTTGACATTAATATCAGTAACGGATCCGAGGGAGAGAGAGAGAGAGAGATAGATGGATAGAGAGAGAGAGAGAGCGAGAGAGAGAGAGAGAGAGAGAGAGAGAGATCTCCACCGGAAAGAAAAACATACCGATGACCGGCCCGCCCCCCCCCCCCCCCCGACTCGCAGCACGAACCCCTATCTCCCGTTGTTTTTGTTACCACCGTAAATCTATCGAGATAAATTTGTCGCGGGTCCGGGGGAAATAACGTTATAGGAGGACCCGCGGCTGGAAAACTTCGGTGTATCCTTTTTCGTAGGATCGGTATATAGGAGGACGGAGAGCGCGTAACCGGGGAACCACTTCGATAACTCCGCAAATATTGATCTTAACAAAAATTGGTTCAAGCAAATATTGCGCGCGGCCGAAACGGGTCTCCTCCGTATATAACGCGCCCGCTAACATTTTCATCGTCGTTCGTAATATTTAACGATTTCTGGGTCACCTGCCGGGAGCGCGCGAGCGCGCGCCCTTTTTTTCTTCTTCTCTTTTATTTTTTTTTTTTTTAAACATCCAAATCGATTTTTCCCCGTGGTAATCAGCGACACGGTTGCATATAAATCAGAGATATGTACAAAATCCGCTGACACCGTTTTCTACACACACACACAAAAAAAAAAAATGTTATCGGAACCGAGGCTCGATGCGGTGCGCGCGCGCGCGCGCACGCCGGCGAGGCAATTTTATTTTGCTATTCGATACGAATTAGAATTTTTAAGTGATGATTTATAGTCGCGCGTCCGCGACGCGTTGTGAATGCGCTCGTCGATCGATCGAGGGGATGTTTTCTGTGTGCCTCGGTTAATCGCTCCGTAGAGCGGACTTCCGAAATGACGACAATACGAATGATTCAGGCGTTTGGACGTTAGGAGTCGGAAGATTGATTTTGGTGGTTTATTTAAAAATTATAATCTTAGGAAAGTGGCGAATGTTAGAAGGCTGCATGTAGATATATCAAGTGTTATAGAATTATATGTAAATTATTTATTTCTAGCTTACAATTCTTACAGTTTACAGATTGAAGCATATAGTAATATAATATAATAATTAAACTATAATATAGTATGTGTGATACAGTAAAAGCAAAATAAAGAGGAGAAATAATAATAGTTTACAGTTCCAGTTACAGTTTATAGTATCGAAGCATTTAGGGATATAATATAATAATTAAGCTATAATATAGTATGTATAATACAGTAAAAGCAAAATGAAGAGGAGAAATAATAATAGTGTACAGTTCTAGTTACAATTTACAGAATCGAAGCATATAGTAATATAATATAATAATTATGCGCAAAATGAAGAGGAGATAAATCGTAAAATTATTAGAAGAATTTAACCATCCCATTATACCGATTTTAACACACAGTAATTATTAAAAGAGAAAGATCACGTATCTTACCCCTTACGCAATTAATTTAAACAATTTTTATTCATCATAAAGTTTAAATTCTCATCGTCGCTACTCTCATCTAAAAAGCAGCTAGATCACGACCGTTACAATATCATTAAACGACAAATATCTAACGATAAATATTTCATCGAACCGAAACGAAGAATAAAAGTTGAGCGCGAAAGTATCACCGAAATAATTATTCTAGACGCAGACGAAAATATTTTTCGGCGGCGCCGATTTCAATTCTCCCGGCAGCGGCGGCCCCGCCATAATTTACATTTCCGAAGAAAAAACGCAGCGCATATTAAAACGAAATCCCACAAACACTATTTTCATCCGCCCGGGGAATCCGGTTTATTTTGAGCCCGCAAGATGATATTTGCATTCGTATGAATAAAATCCTGATTCCTTGCAGCCACACGAACCACAAAATCCCTCACGTTCGCCGGGGCGGACACGCGTTGTCCGCGCGAGCGCACGTACACGGATGTCAAACAATTCAGTATTCGGCCGAAAGTGTTCCCTGTTTCAGCTGGCAACGTCGTCGGTAACGTCGTAAAACGAGCCACTTTTATCTAGCGTTTATTAAAATCCACCCTCCCCTCCCCTCTCCTCTGTTTTTCCAGCCGGGGTCTCGGTTCGAAGTTTGTTCCCGGTGGTTCGACACCAAAAACCAGAGCGCGCGCGCAGTGAAAATAAACACGGCGCCGCAATAATATTCGGAAGTTTTTTCCAGCGCGTTATTTAGCATGGCGGAGGAAACGCTTGCTCTTTGCCGGGCGCGGACACCGCCGACGGTGGTCGACACAACGGCCAACAACGATCGCCCGCGCGCGCGCGCGCGTATACGCGGAGAATAACGTCACCGCGCGGATAAAGGACCGTAATTATTCTCCATCAAATCGCGGGAAAAGTGGTTCGCCGCGGTACGTTCGCGCAAATACCGGTGGAGTTTTCAAAAAAAACGCGAGTGCCCCCGGAAAAATCGGACCCAAATGTTGTACGGCCGCGTCGCGCACAGTTCATCGAACAAGTTTACACGGGGAAATGTTGAAATGCTATCTCTAGTCGGACATCGTGTTGGACGCGTATTCACCCGTGGTGTTTGTGGCGGTGATACTTGCGGCTAAAAGAACGTATACTTTGAGAATCGTCGATTTAATACGATTTTTTTTTTAAATATCGTATTGGAGGATGTAATAATTAATATAAAAATATAGGAGGAAGTTAAAATTTATTTATTAGAAGATTAATAAAATAAGTAAGAGATGCATAGAAATTACCATAGTAGTAAATAGTGAATTAATTAAAGGAATAGTTGGAAAATAAATAATAATATATTATAATTAAATAATGATAATAATATATTATATAGTGCTGCCATAATTTTATGTTTTTTTTTTTTAATATTGTTATTGCTGAAAAATAGTACAAAAATTTCTCACGCTAAGAAATCGATGCAATTTCGATTTCACTTTTAATTAAATCCAATACCTGTCCATTCTTTTCGCTCAATCTTTATTGTATCCGATAAAACAAAAACCTTCGCTGCGAAACTGTTCGAACTACTATTATCTTTTCATTCGCCGCGCCATTGCGTCCGGGAACATTTTCGGCTGCTTTCTAGAGCATTTTCAGCTTTGCAAAAATAAAGGTGCGTAATTGCAGAAAAATACATCCCCTCGTTATCCGGAACAAAAATACAAACTCCCGTCATTATGGACGCGAATAATTTGAACGAATTTTTAATGAATTCTTTTAACATTGCCCGGTCAAATAATAATTATCAGAGCACACGCCCGTTTCATAAATTACAAACGATCTTCTATTTTAAAAACAGCCGGAACGACGGTTTCCGCAAAGAGTTAATATTATTCATTGGCTAACCCAATTCATCGAATTAACTAAACTAACCGAACTAACCTATTTTATGTCGACTTGTCCTGGAATAATATTCGATCTTCGTTAAAACGAAGTACAATATGGGGAATGAAAGTGAATGCAAATGATGTATTCAGTAACTCGGATTTCCATTTTTTTTAAATTATTGTATAATAATTCGTCGCTTTTATCGCAAGTTTCAATGTTTTATTTTCAATTTTAGGAGCACGAAATATTCACTGTATTGTGATATTTCTAATATCATTTTAGCATTACTTTCCACCAGATCTTTGAATAAGGTCTTATTAAATATATTGCTGTATAATAATGCGTCTGTTTTTATCGCAATTTTTAATATTTCATTTTGAATTTTATTTTGACTATTTCAATGTCTAGTCAATATTTTATTTTGAATTTTAAAAGCATAAAATGTTCACTGTTTTGCGATATTTATAATATTATTTCAATATTACTTACCACCAGATATTTCAATAATGTCTCATTAAATATCTTATCACTCAAATGCACGGTTTTTATTATTAATTCGATTTCAATAATTTATGCATTTCGTAACCCTTAGAAAGCGATTCGAACTGAAACGAATATCGATTTGGAAAAGTCGACGAAAAATGCCATCTTACTCTCTCGCTCGGAACCAAGTGCGCCCGGCTCGCGCTCTCCATACATAATTTATGGCTCGAACGCAATATATTTTCCAGGGCCGTTTTACTTGACCGAGGATAATTAATGAACCGAATATCAAAGTGGTTATCTCTGTCTCAGGCGATGTTCTTGATCCCGATGCGGAAACTCCGGCGACCGCGCCTTCAATCTTTTCTTCGGCGACCCGAACGCCCTTATTACACGACTCATAGATCCTTTAAGAATGCACTCATCTATATTAACGAGCCATCCGAAAACCAGCGATATAACGCCGCGGAAGACAGCCGCTCGACGACGAATATTAACATTAATATTCATGAACATTCTCCGGGCATTCCTTATCCCGGCTTCGACGCGCGAGGACCTTTGATCTGGCGCTCTCTGTCATCAAGTTACGCGTTTTATAATTATCGTTACTTAATATAACTATCGTTATAATGTGTCGCAATCGGCTATTTTTAATAAAATAATATTTTTCAAAATTTAGCGATATTCTGTACCGGAGCTGATTAATTATTTGACCGTATTGGCAGCGATTTTTCGTTTAGTTTCACTTTTAATAATTTCAACAAGTTGCATATGATATACAAATATTGCCTAAATTATTTGACTGTGTTTATAGTACTATTTTTAATTCAATTATTTTTCTGAAATATATATGAAATCCGCAGTCTATGAATTCCTTATCAATAGAAATATATTAGAAACTGTGAAATAAAAAGTCAAGGACGCTTTGTTTAATTACTCCTCGATTACAACAAATCCTTGCAATTAACGACGAATACTTAAAAAATTAGGTCTAACGATTGCGATTCATTTAGCCGATAAATTAAATCGATTTACTAGAAATACCATAACATATCCGACGATGTCTCCGACCTCGTGTCTCCAAAAACATAATCGGGAAACCATCGTCGATGGCCGTCGTATCGGAGAATCGTCGTGCGCTGCGCCAATTCTTCGACTGATTCGCAGTAATCGTGTCCACGCGGAACGGGTGAACGTTAGAAAATGCGACGGGTTAAAGCTATCAAAAAAAGGGTCCAAGCCAGGGAGAAGGAGGGCGTTATCGATGTCCAGGCAAGGCTGGAACTGTGTCAGGTGAGTTGACCCGAATTTCTCTTAGTCGCGGCGTTTGTTTCGATTCGGGGGGG
>NC_135773.1:3861226-3863648 GCF_028453695.1 Augochlora pura | reverse complement strand
TTTTCGATTTTGATACCGGGGCGGGGGAGGGGGCGGTGGACCCGGCCGAATCGGAAACGGATTCTTCCATGAATATTTAGCAGCCTCGCGAAAGCTGCTTACCAAGATAACGTTACCGTTTCGCCGGCCGTTTCGATAAAATAAGGAATCTGTTGGCCCGCGCGGAATTACCGTCCCGGAATATTTCCCGGCTAATGCCTGATCTGCTGATGATAAACACTTTGTTCGGTTTAGAAATAGGGGGAGACTGTTTTAGAGATTTTCAAACAATTTTCTAGGTTCCACGATGTTCTATAATTTATGCAGGCGGGTGTTGGAAGTTCGATACTCACTTTGATAATTAATTTTTTGAATTTGCAAGTAAAAATAAAACACCTTTTTATCGGTGTTATATATTAACATTATATTATTTAATACTAATTATATTATGTTTTCATTGTATTATATATTTTATATTGAGTATATTCTATTTTTATTGTATTGTACATTTTATATTGATTATGTTACATTTTTATTGTATTATACATTTTATATTGAGTATATTCTACTTTTACTGCATTATACATCTTATATTGAGTATATTCTATTTTTATCATATTATACATTTTATATTGAGTATAATATATTTTTATTGTGTTATATATCTTATATTAATTATATGGAAAAATCTGATTTAGTCTGTTCTACGTTTTAAGACATTGTTAAATGTGCAACTGTTCCAAAAATCAAAAGTAGACCATGAACTTTATTTTAAATCTGAGTATCTGAAATATAAAATTGCATAAACATAAGACATTGCATAATACAATCACACTATCTTAAAAAATATTATCCAAATCGATTCTTATCTAACATCAATTCGTTAAAATCGCCTCGGATAATTTCTATTTTCAACAGTCCGATCGTAAAACATAATTTACATGGAACAAAAAACACCGTAACTCGTAAGGACCATTTCCGGAGTTAAAATGACTTCGAGTCGATGCTCGACGCGTCATCGGAAGTTTCTGGGTCGATTACAAAATGACTGAGGCTATCAGCATAATTGCCGGCGATCGATAGTTCGCTAACGATGACGACCACACCCCTGTCGCTGACACCAAAAATTCGCGGGTGGAAAAAGGTATCGGAAGATCAATGATCCGTTGTCGAACGAGCATGAATCATCCTGCTAATTTTATATTCGTCGCGAGGAGCGACCGTGACTGGCTCAATTACCAAATTGCTTAATTGCTTATCAATATTGATCAGGAATTAATGACACAGGACTATTAATGTCACAGCAGTGTCAGCGATCGAGCGGAGAGAGAGAAAGAGAGAGGTAGGGAGGAAGGGGAGGAACACGCGGTATCCTGCGTATTAATTGCATAAATGCGCCGCGTCACTAGCAGCGCGGTACACTTTCCAATTAATCATCGGGACTCACCTGGAGTCGGACGGCGGCAGCGATGGCGGCCGAATGGAAAATCAGAAATCCCGTGGATCGAGAGTTCTGCAAACGAATACGCCGGAAAACACTTTGAATTCCGATCGCGGCGAGGACCGGACAAAGCGGAGAGGGTCCGGAAAAGGAGGTGGACCGAGGCGGCGGCGGCGACGGCGGCGGCGGCGGGTTCGAGTAGGCCAACCGGACCAATTCAGAAATCAGCTGCCATTCCTGTTGCCAAGTCAGCTTCGACGGGGCAAATTAAATAACTTCGCCGCTCGCCGTTTCCCCATCCTCTCCCCCCCTCCTCCCCCGTCCGTCGTCCTTCTCACGGTTCGGGGGCTCTCGCGCGCTACCTTGAAACCGCAGCCCTTCCCTGGACCCGTCCCGATGGTTCACTTAGCCCCGGCACACTTGATATTCCTCCGACGTCCGTCCCGAGGATCCGTCCCCGTTCCCCCGCCGGTAATCCACTTACCAAAATAAGGAACCAAACTAAGTTCCCGTCAATTCTCGCGAAGCGGCGACCAAGCCGCGGAATTGTTGCGAATTTTCTGACCGGCCGCGGCGGCGGGGAACCGTGTCTCTCGTCTGGTGCCGCTACCACCGGCGCTTAACATTCCTCAATGTAAGTTAACCGGTCGCCCGGCTACGAAATCTCATCAGGCGACGGTGGTCGGGGAAACGGTCCCGCGAACGATCGTCGAAGCGCGGTCGCGCGAGGTATGGAAATAAAAGCGGCGAAATGTTTTGCATAATTTCGAAACGGCGGCGCGGGGGACGATTAATTCGATGGAAATGCCCCGATTAACATAGTACAAGTGTACGGGCGGGATAGGACACGTAAACTGGAACGCTTAAATGGCGGCGACCCCCCCCCCCCCCCCAACCTCTGTTGTTTATGGATATATGGGGCTGCCGCGTACGTGGCCTGATCGGAGGATCGTGACATCCCCCGAGCGAACTTTCTTCGTGCGGTTTTCGAACGCGGCGTTC